>NC_067398.1:490970343-491240343 GCF_016432865.1 Antechinus flavipes | reverse complement strand
AGAGAAAAATTATATTATGCTAACAGTGTATATTTACAGAAAGATAAGAGAAAGAAGTGTAAAGAAATAGTAAATTCAGTTATATTGAACAAATCATGAGTTTTGTTTTGTTTTTTTAAAGTAATGTTTTTAAAGAAATACAATTAGAATTTCTAATCATGTGGACAACATAAACTAGTCTAGTAGGCAGTACTGAAGTTAAAGAGTTTCAAAAGCTTATTCTCTTAAGAGTTTTAGAAATTCCTCCTGAAATCTTATTATGCAATAGATTTCCACTGCCTGTTAAGAAAATATTTGCTTTCAAAAAGGATAAACTACAAGCCAATCCTTATCCAAATTATCACAAATCCCAATTTAGCAGGGAATTAGTGAGATTTTACACTAGAGTATAGTAAAGGAAAATAAGGGAACACATTTTTTGGACTTTCTAATTAACAAAATAGAAGAATTATGTATGACTCATATCCTATATACCACCACTATGTTAGGTACCTTAGTTTTGAAAAGAGCTACTCAGGATGTAAATCTAACTCATTTGAAATGTTGCCTAGTAAAATATGTGCAACTTTCTAAGTCCTCTCACTTAATATCTCATATTATGAAATGTGGCTTGTGATGAAAGGCTATTTCATTTTAAATTACATTTTCTGCATAACATTTCCTCAATTTAATCTCATCAACAATCATGTATGAGTTCATTATTTTAAGTTCAGTAGAACTGGAGCTATCGATAGAGGACCTGGATTCAAATTTCCTGTTCTACTTAGTTAGTAACTGTATGACTGCACAAATCACTTCATTTCTCTGCATCTCAAAAAGTAAGAGAGTTGAACCTTCATGCTTTTTTAAAGCTCCTTCTAGTTCTGAATTTGTGATGCTAAAATGTAATTGTCCCATTTTCACTCAATTATACATAACTGTAGCCAACATTGTCAGTGAGCCTACAAAGACTTCTATAAAGATATTATTGTTCATAAAAGTTAAAAAAATATAGTTTATAAAAACATAACCTAAAATAACACAAAGACTTGGGAAGCTGATTTATCATAACAAAAATGTTTGAAAGGCAGTAGTTTGAATTGTAATTCAAATGAAAAGCATAACCTTTTCAGAGAAATGCCAGGGCAAGTGATCATTTCTGAAAGAGATCATATTTAATCAGAGCTTTATGGACACCGAGTCTTTTCCATTATAATATATCTTCCCCTAGCTTTAATAGTTTTTCTTTATGAAAACAAAATGCACAGATTAAATAATTTTAGGGCCAAAGAATATTTTACAAATTGAGTGGCATGTTTTTATATTAGATTCATCTTTTAAAAATCATTATCAAGGGTCAGTCTTTTCCCCTCATTTTCCTAATAAGGATGTAATCTAATCTGGGCAATAAATACTATATGGTGAATAAAAATAAAACTTTCCAAAAATCACAGAATATGAAGGAAGATGTTAAATTGCTATTATGTAAAGATGGACACAAACAGAACTATACAAACCTAATATTCAAACACTAAAGAAAGAATTAAAAACACACTGATATGTTCCAGTTAGAAGAGAGACCTCTAGTGTGTATGTGCTAAAGCTCCTTTAGTGTGTGTGTGTGTGTGTGTGTGTGTGTGTGTGTGTGTGTGTGTGTTGTGCTCCAGGCGTAATTAATACACCAGAATCACTGCAGTCATTTTGAATACTCTGATGGTAAATTTACAAAATATCACACACTAAGTTAATTTAGAAATGTCTTTATTAAGTTAATGCCATTTTGCTTAGGTAGTATCAGTTGCCTTGTATAAGCAAACAACGAAGTTTATTTTGTGATTCAAAGTTTAAAAATTCCATGTGGTCACCTCTTCCTAGTAATAACGAAAACTTTAAACCTACTCTCATATAGTAACTGCTAACAATTTTTTCACTCAAAGAGCAGTAGGAAGCCTCAACCAAATTGTTACAATCAGTGTGCAGTCTCTTGCACCCCAAGCACCTTTATTTTACCAAGTGGTATAAAAATAATAGCAATAAATTAATCATGCTGGTTGTTCATTAACTTATTAAATAAATAAAATGATCTGTTGTAAAGGACAAATGTGGCCTAACTGTTAGGTTCCACAAATTCTAAAAAACTAGGTACCTCCTTGGTTTGGAGATCAGATGTCATTACATTTTTTGAGAATTAGTTTCAGTCTTTAAAAAATCCTCTATTTTCTCTTCTTCCACATTAAAAACACATTTGAGGTACACAGAGAATGTTTTTCTTTCAAAACACACACACACATACTCACAAAACAGGAGGTCTCTTAAGGAGTCTACTGCTGAGAAGGTAAAAGCATTTTGCTCATTTTTAATTTGCTAAAACAATCCAAGCCTGCTTGGTACCCAGAGGGTATTCTCAAATAAACTTGTATCTCTAGCTGCCAGCTTAGTTGATTGAAAACAGAAGGCGAACATTTCTTAAAGAATGAGTATGTTAAACTGTTATGTCTCTCCTCCACCCCCACTCTCCCCAACCAGGGACAGACACACAGACACACAGACACATAGACACACACACACACACACACACAGAGAGAGAGAGAGAGAGAGAGAGAGAGAGAGAGAGAGAGAGAGAGAGAGAGAGAGAGAGAGATTTACTCGAAAGCAGACAGTCCTATTATCTAAGAGATAATGCAGCACTTGTACCAAATTACTTTTGCTCACTGTTTTGCACCTTTTAGAGAGGAAGTCAAAGCCACAGAGATATGGGACAGTTCCTGCGAGCTGCTCCCAGACTCACAAAGCAGCAATTCCTATTTGCAACTTTGGTAACTTTGTTGGCTCTCGCCCATCCAGCCTCCGGAGCAGTCACGTTGAAAGATATTTTGATAACAGAAGACCACTTCAACTACAGTGCAACTGTTAGAAAGCACAAAGGCAGATGCGTAATAGCTAGGACCTAGCGGGTGTAATGGGAACAGTGAGAAGTAGTAGGGTGGCTCGAGTTGGGGAGTGTGAATCAGTGGACACATGTTACTTTCATCTACCACCGCGAAGAAAGGTATAGGGCTCCCTGAGCTAACAACTGTCTGAATATCCCTTCTTGCTTATTGGGAAAAGAAAGAAAGGAAGGAAGGAAGGAAGGAAGGAAAGAAGGAAGGAAGGAAGGAAGGAAGGAAGGAAGGAAGGAAGGAAGGAAGGAAGGAAGGAAGGAAGGAAGGAAGGAAGGAAGGAAGGAAGGAAGGAAGGAAGAATCGATTTCACTTTTAACCTGACCTCCCAATGAAAAACCCCATTTTCTTATGTTGTCTTTACAGGCAAGGCGTGGAGTCCTTATTTAGTTCCCGGAGGGGGTGGGGGTGAAGGAAAAGGAAGCACACACCGCACACTTCAATGAAAGTGGGTGAAAATAATCTCCCCTTCTCCCCTAGGGGAAGGGGTTGGATTAGGGCCAAAGAGCTCCTACTCCCTCCGCCTCAGGCCATGGGTGCAAACCAAGCGGGAGAGGCAGAGAGGAAGCTCTGTCCCTTTAAGGGAACCTAGGCAGACAGAAGGGGAGGGAAGGATGCGGGCTTCGGAATCAGGCGCTGCAGGCACCGCGGGGAAGAGGCGAGCGCAGCAAAGCCACAGCCATTACCTGCAGCGCTCACATCCTCCTCCTCCTCCTCCTCCTCCTCCTCCTCCTCTTCCTCCTCCTCCTTCTCCCCCTCCTCGTTCTTCTCCTCCTCCTCCTTCTTCTCCTCCTCTTCCTCCTCCTCCTCTTCGTTCTCCTCCTCCTCCTCTTCTTCCTCCTCCTCCCCCTCCTCTTTCCCCTATCCCCGCAGCCAGTCCCCGCCTCCCAAGGAGACTTCTAATCCAGAGCATGTGCCGTGCCCTTTATCGCGGAAGGGGGGGGGGGGAGGAAGAGGAATGAGAGCTTTTAAAAAATAAATGAAACGTTTGCACCCAAAAAAGGCGGTGTTGTGTGTGTAAGGATGTGTATGTGTGCAGCATAGACAGACAGAAGCTGGAAAGAAGGGGGCTTTAACAGGTCCCCAGTGTTTGCCAGGGGGTGAATGCACGAGAGATCCGACCAGCACCGCAGGGGGGAGAGGAAACCACTAGCAGTCGGCTGCATACAAAAGGGAGACCAGGTCTCTCTTGAGAAAAAAAGAGAGAAAAGAAAGAAAGAAAGAAAGAAAAAAGAAAATAGCCCCGGGGCAGCATCTGCACCAGAGCCACAATGGCGCCTTTCACTGAGCTTTCGGGGGCACCGGGGAGACAGGCAGAAGCTGGGGAGCAGCGGCGAGCAAAAGCCAGGCGGCCTCGGGCCTGGCCCCCCCACCCCCCACCGTGCGCTCCTGCTGGCAGGGGGCGGTGCGGGACGCGGGGGGCAGCTACTGCCGCCTGGCCACCCGATGAGCCATCTCCGTGCACTTGGCAGGGGGTGTTTCAGAGGGACAGACCGGGAGGGGAAAGGAGAAGAGAAAAAGGGTTTTTGGGGGTTGGTGGAGCGAAAGCAGGGCTTGGGTTTAGGTGCGGGGGGGGGGGGGGGGCGTAAATGCGCTCCCGGGGCTTCCAGGAGGGAGCCGCGGCCGTTTGGCACAAACAGGGTTTCCGGAGAGCCACCTCCAGCTCCTGGGCACCGCCGGGATCCGAAGGGGCATTGCAACTCTCGCCGCCGCACACGGTGGCAAACCCCAGACTGGGGCAGCCCGGCCCGCCGCCGCGCACTCTTCTCCCCCCCTCTTCTCCAGCTGGCTTTTCCAACGTTTGGTGGAGGGAGGAGGGGAAGGAAGGAAGAAAGAAAGGGAAGGAAAGGAAAGGGAGGGAAAAAAAAAAGAACTGGAGGAAGTGGCAGCCGCTGCCGCCGCTCATCGGAGAGGAATTTGCCAACCCCACCGTGGCTGGCTCTGTGTGTGCGAGAGTGTGGAGCGCTCTCTCCCATGCCTGGCACATGCGTAAAAGCGAGTTGCGCCCAAAGTCCCAGCCATACCCTCCTTAGCAAATAATAACAAACCCAAACCGTCAGATCTTACCTGAAACATTGAAGCACAAAGTCTCTTTCCAAGTCCCCTTCCTTTCCTCTCCCCCCTTCCGATTTCTCTCCCAGCGATCTGCTCAGCTCGCTACACCAGAGAGAAATGCAATAGCTTGGCTAAGGTAGACAGAACAAAATACAGAGAAGAGTTGCTCCAGGGCTTTGAAACCCCTCAAGGCAAGGATCAGGATACAATTAGCTCATGCCTCTACCTCCAGTCTAAATCAATCTCCAAAATAAAACTTAAATCAAATTAACTGATCACACGGGCAGAAAATTGATCTCCTTCAAAAATAAAGCTGTACATATATGTATTTATAAATAGATAAATAGATATATATATAGGGATTTTTTTTTGAGATTTTTTTTGGGGGGTGGAAAACCAGTCTCGTTCCAGCCTCCAACTTGCTTTTTACTCTCCTCTTGCACAGAAAAGCTGATTTTAATCGTTGTGATTAGTTTTGATGTAACGTTTCCGCAGGCGATTTCTGCAAATGGATGGAGTGTTTCTTTGCCAAAAGAGGGAAAAGCAGCAGATGATGATAATTATAAGGATTGTGAGTTGTTTCTTTTTATTTGTATTTAGATCTTCCTCTTCACTTTCCCGAGTTGACCTGACATTGCCATTGCACTAAGGTCGGGCAACTTGTTGATTAACATCACCTCCTTCTTGGATCAAAGGATATGTGATAATTTGGCAATAGAGCAACACATTTTCTGTTCCCTTGGCTATATAACTTCCCAAATGACGTGTATAAAAATAAGCACATGGAGTCTGCTTTGCCCCAATCAAGTCTCAATCAGTGCCTCAGGGTGATACACAAACTCATTTCAAATGTTCAACCATGCAGAATTGTAAAAAGATTGAAGGAGTTACACTGCATTTTTTTTTTTTTCAAAATAGCAAAATTAAAAGAAAACAAAATCCATGGAAGCACATTCAAGCATCTACCATTCAGGTTCATGTAATGAATGTTCCCAGGCTAGCCACTTCTTTCTCCCTTCCCTTCCTTTTTTCTCCTCAATGACATATATAAGGACAAGTTCTCTATACTTCCATTATCTGACAGAAAAGCTCAATCTTTCAGGATAGTAAGCTAAGCTTGAACATGTTTTGATGGTTTAATTTTACTTTAATTCTTACCTTTTCTACTCATTTTCACTTCCCTTTCTTTGACAGGTCTTTGTTCAAAAAGATTGTGCTTGGGCTGTTGTTTTCTTAATTTCTTTGTAGTTAGGATGGGGTATTCTCTTATAAACTCATGGGTCACCTCCCATTAGTGTCACATCCTTGCAGGATACTTTTTGAAATGGTATGTTTCTGAGCACTTCACAGTCCATTAATTCAAAGACTTTGCTGACATTTCTTATGAAAAAGACCAGACTGTAAGGCCAGAGATATTCAATAAAACCCTAAATAAAATCAGACATGTCCAGCAAATACCTGCAATTGGCAGCTTGGAGTATTTTTTTTAAATCATGCTTTCACCTTGAGGCAAGCCATTGCTGTAATGCCACAAAAAAAGGAAGGTCTGATTTTACTGCTTAAAAATATAGTCAATCAGACTAGACTGGCTAATAACATGGACTGATTGATTATCACAGGCAGAGTGATAGTGATCAGTACTCAGTCTTTATTTAACAGGAATACTATGATATAGACTTCTGAATTGAAAGTAGCTACAGTTTTGTAATTAGATAAAGAATGATATATAAATGTATATATACATACACAAATATCAAGTATACTATGGATTGTGTATATATGTATGTGTGTACATGTATATGTATATATCTATGTTTTTATATATGTATGTATGCATATATACATATGTATGCTTAGGAGGCAGCTAGGTAGCCCCGTGAATGGAGCTTTGAACCTGGAATCAGGAAGATTTAAGGTCAAATCTGGCCTCAGACATTTATTAGCTATGACTCTGGGCAAGTCACTTAACCCTGTTTGCCTTAATCTAAAAGAAGAAAGAAATGGTAAACCATTTCAATATCTTTGCCAAAAAAACTCCATGGACAGTATGGTCCACAGTGTGGCTAAGAGTTGGACACAAGTGAATGACTGAACAGTAACAACATATGCATATGCATATATGGAAAACACATACATACATATTGAGTGTATGTGTTATGTGGATGTGTATAGATGTGTATATAAACAGGCCACAGCATACCTGATATATATAATCCTCATAAGCACATGTGTGTGCACACATACACACACACAGACATTCAGACACACATAAACAGAGAGCCAAATTCTGTAGTTTGATCTGCAATAGAATAACCCCATAAATTCTGAATTTAGGGCTAATTACAACTTGATTTTTCTTATTGCTGATAGATAAGATATAAAATTTATACAAGTATAAGAAGAAAAGTAAACAAGAAGGAAAACCTCTAGTCACTGGTAAATTTTCATTTCCATTTGGAATAATAAATATGTTGGCTATATAAATACAAGATATGCCTAATAAAGTAATATGACATTTTAAAATTAATGATACACAAATTTTATTTTATATCCAAATGAGTGTTTGAGTCTTCTTTAAAAAAAAAAAAAAGCCACTTTGAAAGCTATCTCCTTTTCTCATGGATGATGAAAACATTTTTATTTTCAGACTATTCTGTAGTTTAAAAAAGGACACACACACACACACACACACACACACTCACACGCACAAACATACACACACACTCCTGAAATAATCTTTAATGGTGATGGCTCTTTATACTTTGAGAGTTTAATTTTTATAAATAATCAAAAATCATTCAGAAACAATTTCTATGAATAAAATTGGGAATCATGTGAGAAGAGTAAAAAGCCTCCCAGTGTGGGCACTTTGAAGAGAACAATGCTCATTTGGCTCTATACATTCTGAAAGGTTTATTTAACATAAGCACATGCAGACACACTCTATAGCTATGACTTTTTAGTTATACCTTGTATAAACAATGCTTTCAATTAAAAAAAAATCACTTTAAAATAATCTCCCCCTTTTTAAAAGAATCATTTTTCTTTATCAGTCTGAGACTGATTTGGTGGGATTCCCAGTGGCAGATAGGCTGCAGGATAAGTCCTGATGTTATTGGAATAATGATCTTGAATCTCTCTTGTTTCAGAGGGACCATAAGTTTAGGTATGTGGGATTGCAGAGGGCAAAGCTGGCCTGCACTAGAGGACAATAGTGAAAAGCATGTTTTTAAATGCTTGTATTTTGCTCCATGCAATGTTATAAACATGAACTTTGAGCTCTTCAAATAAAAAAGAATGTATTTATTTAAAATTAGAAAATGAATGGTTTATTAATGCTACTTGAAAGTGTGACATCCTTAAGAATGGGAAGAGAACCATGTCCTGACTATAAACAATTTCTAAAATAAGAAGTTTCATTAGCATAAAATTTTTTTTTATGTTGCAAAAAAGCTTAAGAAGTCCATTTGTGAAGTATATCTGTGTATTGAACCTCCTTTCTTGCATTATTGCTGTGTCCCTTTTCTCAGCACTTAAGGAATCTACAGAGCATGTATGTGAAATATATTTCAGTATTCCTTTTCTAATAAATAAATGAACTAATGTGCCAGCAGCCAGGCATTCATTAGCAATGTGAAAGATCAAGAAAGGAAAACTTCAGGAAGGGAACAGGTAGTTTTTAATCTTTTAAGATAATTAAGAAAATAAAATCAAGAACTACTGATTTTTAAAGGCACAAAAACTATTTTTAGATTGTTTAGATCCTAATAAAATGAAAATGAACAGAAGTTTAAAATGGTAATGATTCTAGAAGAGATAGGATGTTCTTTAAAAAGAGCAGAGGCTCAGCTGCAATGTGAACTATAAGACAGCTCATTTGGTAGCACTATTATCACTGAGGCCTCAAATCACAAGTTTACACTGAATATCAACATTTTGTCTAGGGATAACCCTGCAGTATATTACTGGTGGCAATGTTAGATGATGTGTACATTAACCTCTGGAGATGAAATGTGAAATTGAGGAACCTTCCATTGTGGGATTGGGATGCTCAAATCCAAGTTAGATTCCATTTCACTTTCTATTAAAGAAGAGAAGCCCCAGTGCTTTGGTTTAACTTCTTCATTCCCAGCTGCATGCTTATTTGCAAAGTCAATTAACTCTTTCTGGTCATTGAACTATAAGTATTGTCTTTTAAGGGTTGTTTGTTGTTATTATTATTATTATTATTATTAATGATTTTTAGTTTCTCTCTCTCTCTCTCTCTCTCTCTCTCTCTCTCTCTCACACACACACACACACACACACACACAAGTTCTCACATATTTGCTATTTCTATTTCTCTTCCCTCTCTCATAACAATAGAAGGCAGTTTAGGGCTGAGAAATATCTGGTAGTCCCTACCATTAGTTTACTATCTCTCTACTGTTAGGAGTGAAATGTATGTTTGATCATCATTTTCTGGAAACAAGATTAAACTTGCCATTTAATGCTGCCTTTTTTTACATCACTTTGAGCCACCTTTGGTGAATTTATTATAGCAAGGCACTGACTAGGGTTTGCAATCTGCAATAATGAGAAGTGCTTACAGAAATCAGATCACAGATCCATTGCACTCTGTTCCCCTATTGAAGTTTTTTTGCCCTGCATCAGCCCATGCAAATCTTCCCATACTTCTCCTAGTTCTTCAACTTTGTGGTTTCTTGTCTCAGTCATATAGCAGAACTTGTTCAGACATTCCCTAGTCAATGGATACCCAGTTTGTTTCCATTTTGTTTTTGTTTTTGTCCAAAGAATGCTCCTATGAATATGTTGATATTAATGGAACCTAGGAAGTTCAAATCATGATATTTTTGACCTTGGAGATAATTTTAACTCATGAGATAAAACATGAGAAAATCAAACTTTATTTTTACTTTTAAAATCTTTTTCAGGAAAATCACCTGGTTTTTATCAGCTTACTTGAGGCCCAGCATAATGCAGTGGAATGTGAACCTTTCTTTCTCTGTAGTTGAATAAGAGCATTAATGAGCTCAAAAATGTGCTACTTGATTCCTGAATTTTTACTCAGACTCTCACCTGTTTATAATTAGCTTCTGAGAAACTACACTAGCTTTCTAGATTATTGTCAATATTAACAGGTTACAATATTACAGTTTTTTGAAAAGGTAAAGTTAATATCATAGTTTGAAGGTATCTGTTGAGGGCAAGATTTTGACAAGAGTAATTTTTATTGTAAATAATGTGACCCTTGTGTGTCCCTTATTGAATTAATCATGTTGTCCTTTCAAAGTTTTACAAAGTTATTCCAAAGTAAATATGGCAATTTCAAATTTTAAAAAGGACAACATAGATGTTAAATGAATATGATCTAACTATTGTTATACCTATTGAACCACAACTAAAAGCCTTTTTTTTTTTTTAAGAGAGAAGGAAATCCAAAAAGGTTATTTAAGCAGAGATCTATCTATCCTTCCATCTATCCTTCTACCTATCTGACTATTTCTTTCTATCTATCTCTTTATCCACCCATTAACCCATCAATTTATCTATCTATTTGTCTAGTTGGGTATTCAGATTTTATTTATAGGCTAGGAAAGGGGGTAGGATGAGGCAGTATAGACTGAATACTGTTTCAGTAGGCTGAAGCACCCCATTCACATTTATTCATTCAGCAAACCCCTATTAAGTGATTCCTGTACCAAGCATTATGGCAGGTATGACTAAGAGTAAAAGAGGGAGATAAGATGCAAAAGTGAATGACAATAATGCATATATTACATGACAGGGATTGCTAGGGAGGGCTTTTTGGAACTGAGTTTTGAACCAAGGATTGATTGGACGTGGTTTGGTGGAAAGTAAATTGGAGGATGAGAATGAATGAGATCATTCCATATTTGTTAAAAAAAAAAAATACTGAGGATGGAGAAAAGAAGACTTCTGACATCAGAGTGTAGGGGTATAGAGAAAAGGAGAGGAGGGGGAGAGTCACACATTAACAGTCTCCAGGTTTTTGAAGGGCTGTGTGATAGAGAAATTAGACTTATCCTGCCTGGCTTAGAGTGTAGAGGGGTAGTAGCAATGGATGGAAATTGCATGTAGGCAAATTTTAACTGGGTAAAAGTAAACATTCCTAGGAAATAAAACAACTTAAGAATGAAATGAGCTACTGTGGGAGGTAGAGGGTTCCCTGTCACTAAAATCCTTTAAATCAATGCTAAATGAATATTTATTGGAGGGAATTTGTAAGATAGGGACAAGATAGGGGTTGTTGTTCAGTATGGGTCCTTCCAACTCGGAGATTTTTTTTTTTTAATTAGAAATTTGTAAAGAACCGTATTTTTACTACATAGTCATATTTTCAACAAATAATCGTAAATGAATTTTAATATAAGAAGTAGAGACAGCATCTAGGAAAGTATTGTAGCGCATGTTGATGTCACAAAAGAAGGAAATTTGTATATCCAAGAACATCTATCTAGTTGAACTTTCTGTGGCAAGCATTTCTCTTATGACGACAACCGAATCTAATTTCATTAGAAATCATAACAATTTTGAGATCTTATCAGAGGACAACTTTTTTCGGTTCCTTTGAGATTCTTATCTTTTGACAAAAGTTCTTCACATGTTAAACAATTAATTAAGGTATATGAGTGATTGTTGTCTCATTGAAGAGAGACTTGGTTCCAACTCCATGGTGAACCTTCTCCTTCCCTCAATTGTTGCTTATCTTTTAGAATATTCAACAATAGAATAAAAGTCTGTTTTGAACATTGTAAATTAAATAGAAGAAAAAAGAAATAGGAAAATGATTGGCTCAGAATTTTAAAAAATGATTCATTCAATTAACCTACTCTTATTTATTTCTACAACCTATAATAACTATTTTTCTTTTCAAAGCTTAAGGCAAGTTTTTTCTTATGATTCCATTTACACTGGTGGATCATTCCATTTCAGGATTTTGCAGTGGCCATTTTAGGGGAACTTTTTTTTTTTAATAATAAGATAAACATTTCATTAGTTGCTTTGTACTATTTCATATCTCAGTGCTTTATGGCTAACCAGTTGGTATCGAAAGGTACTTTCTTCTATTTGTGGTGTAATGTGTCTCATTCACAGCTCATCCGCTAAAGAACCACTTAGTTTTGCTTCACTGTCCCACTGCCTGAACCAATGCTATTCAAGAGAAACTCTATAATACAATTGAGGCCCCTTCAGGGCACCATATACATTTATGTAAGTTATCTTTTCCTGCATCCTTTGGGGGTCAGAACCTCTCAGCTTTGCTAACCATAAAGAGTACCCCTAAAGCATATTAGCAACTTTAAAAAAAACTAAGAGATATGGATGTCATATTTCAAATTTTAAAAGTCAATCTGAAAAATATACAAGAAATTTCTCAGAATGAATAATGAAATTTATTATATTAATGCCATATTTAAAAGAAAAAAATCCCTTTCTAACAATGGTAGATATCTACAAATGAATAACCTGAAGGAAGCAAAGATGATACGTTGATCAAATAAATATGAATTTTAATGTATTATCTTTAAGTTATCTGGGAAGAAAACAACTTTTAAAATATGTATAATGATTTTTTACATGAGTTCAATTCTGATTAGTTAAATGGCACAATGAACATATAAGAGATGAAGAAGTGGAAAGCAGAGAGACATGGGGGGTATGAAACATGAGTGTTTTCATTGTTTCAACATTATTATTGTTATTGTTATTAATAACAATGGCAATAATAGTGATAAAGGAACAATTACAAATAATTGTAGTGAACTTTCATTGTGTAAAAGACCATCTGGCTGTTGGAGTCAGACATAAAATTCTAAGCTCAAATCCACAGTCTGTCCCTCTAAGGTTGCTCTGTAGATAATGGATATCTTAATTTAAAAAAAAAAATAAAACAGATATCCATTGTACCAATGTATAGCATCTCCTGCTGAGAAAACAAAGCCTGCTTGTCTATTAGCCTTCTAACTGTTGATGTCCTAGCAAGGCAAGAGCTCTGTGATCATGAGAGTAACTTACTGTTTTCTCTTTCTGAAGGCTTTTGATAAGTAGAGCATGTATTCAGCTGTGTAACCCCTAATTTTGCACCAATACCGATCTTCCCAAATTTCTCTTTCCTCAATAAACAAAACTTAAAGTGGTAATGGATTAGACTGAATTGGATTCTAGGTGCAAAAGATACAAATTTTGCTCTACCAAAAAAAAAAAATAAATTAAAAGCCATTTAAACTATATATAGGAGAGAATATTCAATGAGAAGCTCCTATCACAATGCCTTGCACATATTAGATAATGACTATTCGTTGTTTCTCTTCAAAATTAGAAGGCCTAGGTTGTTTTCATTTTAGGGGTTCTCTTTACAAACTAAAAGTATGGGACGAAAGAGCACAAAATAATGACAGGGCATTCAACTTCCTATTAACAAAAGTCATCTACATAACATATGGGAAAGAAGTTTCATCTGGCAAAAACTACTCATGAAGAAATGTAGCTGTGAACCAAGGGAACTCATCATATCAGTGTGATCCAAATAACACCATATACCTTTGTGGGGCAAAATTCCTATTCAAAGCAGAGAGGTGTGGTGAAGATTTGTTAGATAAAGAACCAGCTGAAGCACCTGCAAATTTTTGAACATTGGGATGTTTAGATTTATATAGACAAATCAGCCATAGACCTTACTTACTTTTTAGTATTAATTACCCTGCATAAATAGAGACACTATATCACAATATGATAACAGCAAATCATTTGGATGACATATTTTTTTTTCCTACAATCTCAGCTTCTTACCTTGACTCAGTTTAGCATCTAGGAAAGATTAGGTTTATTGGACAAAGAAGATACATACAGAACATACAGGAGATAGTTTTAGAGTGGCAGTGGTATTTGAGCTAAATCTTGAATGAAGCCATAAAATCTTGGAGAGAGATGAAGGTGGAGAACATTTCAGGTTTGTGTGTATGAAGGCGGAAGGGGAATAGCCAGTGAAAATGTCCTGAGTTGGTAGATGAAATATCATTTGTGAGAAATAGCATCGTGGATAGCACAATATTAGAAGAAAAGGAAGATATAAAGAGGGACAGGCAGGTGGCTCAATGAATACATTTCTGGGCCTGCAATCCTGAGTTCAAATCTGACCTCAGATACTTGCTAGCTGTATCAGTCTGGTTTACTTGGTTTTCTCATCTGTAAAATGAACTGGGAAAGGAAATGGCAAACCACTTCATTTCATGCTAAGAAAACCTCAAATGGGATCATGAAGAGTCAGGCACAACTCAAAAGACCGAACAACAAGAAAAAAACTTAGTGGACATGTTTTTCTACAGGTTTTATATGGAATAGGACAATTCACTGGGAATTCCCTCTTTTGACTTTTTTGAGAAAATGAAATTTGTTTTTTCTTTCAAAAAGGAACATTATTTTATCTTGCAAAGCTTAGAGGAAGAAGAAGGGAGGTTAGGGAATAAGATGATCATCTTGTCTGTTTTTACTTTTTTTTTTTTTTTAACTTTTGAAGGTATTCATACATAGTCTTATAATCGATGGCTTTGTCTTTGTTCCTTTATAGTTAACTAACTCCAGTGTTAGCACCACTACCTCTGTTCTTTTCCTTCTCTTCATTTTTTCCATTGCCTAGTCCATTTCTGTAAAACATAGAACAACTTCTTGTTCTTTACCATTAATCCTTTCACCATCTCTTTGTTCATACCACTCTACTCTTGGTGTCTCAATATAAAAATCAGACTTTTCCATATATATATATGTATGTATGTATATGTATATGTATATATATATATATATTACAGAAACAAGATTTTAGAACTGAAAGGAAACTTTGAGATCATTTGTTCCGTTTTACAAGTGGAAAAGCTAATGCCTAGAGAAGAGATAAAGGTGATATATCTAAAGTTGCACAGGTGACAGTGACAGAGTCAAGACTTAATCCTAGGCCTTCTGACGCCAATAAAATTCTCATTTCACTGTTCTTATTCCACTGAAAGTCCTTCCCACAAATTCTTTAGGTTATCAGCAACTTAAAATAATCTTAAAAGTGCTAAACCCCATACATAGGCACAACTTGAGTTGTGCCAAAATAATCTGTTAAAAATGGACTTAACTCAATAAAGCATTTTTTAAAAATCCATAGGTCACCAAATACCCAGTTTGACTGATTTTTCTTCTATAGAATTGACTTTTTTTTTTTTAACTTTTGAAGGTATTCATACATAGTCTTATAATCGATGGCTTTGTCTTTGTTCCTTTATAGTTAACTAACTCCAGTGTTAGCACCACTACCTCTGTTCTTTTCCTTCTCTTCATTTTTTCCATTGCCTAGTCCATTTCTGTAAAACATAGAACAACTTCTTGTTCTTTACCATTAATCCTTTCACCATCTTTTTGTTTATACTATCCTACTCTTGGTGTCTCAATATAAAAATCAGACTTTTCCATATATATATGTATGTATGTATATGTATATGTTTATGTATATTACAGAAACAAGATTTTAGAACTGAAAGGAAACTTTGAGATCATTTGTTCCGTTTTACAAGTGGAAAAGCTAATGCCTAGAGAAGAGATAAAGGTGATATATCTAAAGTTGCACAGGTGACAGTGACAGAGTCAAGACTTAATCCTAGGCCTTCTGACGCCAATAAAATTCTCATTTCACTGTTCTTATTCCACTGAAAGTCCTTCCCACAAATTCTTTAGGTTATCAGCAACTTAAAATAATCTTAAAAGTGCTAAACCCCATACATAGGCACAACTTGAGTTGTGCCAAAATAATCTGTTAAAAATGGACTTAACTCAATAAAGCATTTTTTAAAAATCCATAAGTCACCAAATACCCAGTTTGACTGATTTTTCTTCTATAGAATTGACTTTTTTTTTTTTAAACTCAATTGACAGACTCTATTAGTTCATTTAGTGCCAGGTAGACACAACCCTATTTCTCTGGGCAAATCTAACTTACCATGTACTCATTTGTGGGTTAGTCATAACCACAAATCAGACACATTGGACGAGTTGCATCTGTCTTTGGAAACCCCAATATAGGGCCCCTCTGTCCTGTGAGTGAGCAGGAAATGAGTGGGTCTACCCTGAAGGAAGGTCCAGTAATTGTCAGTGGTAAGCCTGATTCTTTCTGTATCCCACCGCTGGAGGCTCTCTCCCCTCCTCCTCTCCCTCCCACCCCTCTTCTTTTTTAAGGAAAGCAGAGAGTAGGACAGAGGAAGGAAGGTAACACGACACTGCAGAAACTATCTGTTTTCTCTGTTACTGCCCTGCATAATAAATACCCTGCAACACAGAGCTTTACCAGAAGTATGAGTAGCCCTTCCCTTAGAATCCAGGGAAAATGAAGGAAAAATATAGGACCAGAGATGCATGGCTACAGACAGCAAAGATACAGGACTTCAGAACACTGGAGCACATTCATTCTTATTGCTGTTTGGATGCTCAAGTCATACTCTTCTCTAGCCCTACCAATTGTAAACTCATTTGAAATCCTTCTTCTCTTCTAAAATGCCATCCTTTGTCCTTATTAGTTGAGAATAAGGGGGAAAGTATCTTACGAGACACTCAAATTCTATGGAAATGCCTTCATCTCCTAATTAGCTACCATTTAATTTGAGGGGAAAAAACTTGATTGGGTATATTTTCCTAATTAGACTAGGAAAACCTAGGGGAGTGCAGATACTGCCTCCCTCAGGAAGGCCATTCACGACAACCAAGAAACCCAGACTTTCCAAAGAAAAGCTTTTTTTCTCTTTGTCATTACTTTCTCAAGCCTCTGCATAGGATGAACTGGAATTTCATATAGATTGAAGGCTTTATATTCACTGTATACATATGTGATATAAACCAAGTAAAGAAGGATTATGCAGAATTTTGAGTTCAATATCTTAAAACAGTGAGATTTTTCCAGTTTCTTCACATATACACTGATGTGAAGTTTATATATACATGTGTTTATAAATACATGTGTACTGCTATATGTTACAGATATACAGATGTACATTTCCTTTTCAGGAGAGTAAAGGAAATTGTTCATGAAAATGAAAACTAATCTCATTATTTTCAAATGAATATAAGATTTTTCTAAATAGGGTCAGATCATTGACCTATGTAGTCTGATATCTTGCTTTTGGCAATAGCCAATACATAATACTTCAGACAAATGGGCTGGGGGTGGGGAAGGAACCCTCCACACACAAAGTCAATTGTACTATTTTATATACAAGGGGAAATGTCTCTTCTAAGCTCCACAGGTGATCAGTTTATGCCCTGAAGCATGAGAATTGATTATCCTTGGCTTGCTGGACTCTAAATGCTGTTAGTGGTCATCAAATGGGCTGGTTTATGTTTAATTCTAGCTAGAACATTAGATCGAATACTCTCTTGAGTTTGATAGACTGTTAAGTGATAGTTTTTAATCAAAGATGTAATAATCATAATTGTAATATAACAAAATACTTTTGAAAACTTGGTTATTTTTAATATATTGTTAATTTCTATCTAGGTTTTTGATATCAAAAGTAGTGCCTTAACTTTGAATCTTTAAGATATGTATTAAGGTTCAAAATACACACATACATATATCCTTTTCTTTCTCTCCTCTTGATTTCTCTCTCTGTCTCTGTCTCTCTTAATAAAAACGCCACTCAATCACAACAACACAACAAAGATAGGCTTACACAGCACCAAGAATACTATCCAAACATCATTGGAAAATTATTGCTCATGTAACATTGTAAATAGGCATTATCTTATTTATATTGATGTCCTCTCACAACTAGAATTCCTGTGTAACCATTCTGGAAGTCAGTCTACCTGACTCTAGAAGTGCATTGACTTTTGTTTGATTGGATGTCAAAGTCAGACTGGTCAAATTTTTTCCTGTGCCAAGTTAAAGCTGAATTCTTATCATCTTCCTGGAGTTCGTGCAAAAATCATATGGAACCTTTCAAACATTTATGCTAACATTATTTGTGTTCTGCTTTTAAATATCCTTTTTAGGACAGCATCCAGTCAATTAACTGAGAAATCCTGCCGAAAGTCCCTGGAAGATGCCTATGTAATAGTTTCCTACAAAGCAAATCGAGTATTTGACTATTACAACTATGAGAACAATAGCAGGATATGTGATAAAACATTGAACATATTGCAAATCTATCAATATTTAAGGAGCTAAAGGCTTTACAGATGGCTTTCATGAAAGATGACTGAATTGAAGAAGACAAAGAAGGAAATGAGATGAAAAATAAGAAGAAATTGTAATCAAGATTTTGGGGGGGAAGTTTGGAATTGTGACGAAAGCTAAAGGTTGAAATTTGGGACAAAATTTTGGGAAGGCTTTAGAAGCTAAGGTAGAGTGGGAGACTTAAAAAGACACAAGCTAAAGGAGGAGGACTGAGCCAAAGAAAAATGTTAGGACAAAAGGAGAAAAGGCTCATTGAATGAACACTTGGAAATAAAAGTTAAAAACAAAAAAGATAGGAGTAGAGAGGGATGAAGAGTCTACCTTTACAATCTCTCTCTTATACACTGCTTTCTCTCCTCTGACATTGCTACTGCCCTGATAAAAGCCCTTATCACACCAAGCTTGGATTATTGTGATAGATTTCTGGTTTGGTTTCCTTTCCTCAAGTCTCTCTCCACTCCAATCCATCTGCTCAACTATCAACTTGATCTTCCTAAGGGGCAGATCTGATTATGTCAAAGTGTTTCCCCAATCCTCCAATTCAGTGAACTCTGGACATTATTTCTCCTAAAATCAAATTTAAAAATCCTTTCTTTGGCTTGTAAAGCTCTTTATAACTTGCCTCCCTCTTACTCGCCCTTTTCTTGCCCTTTTCCAAATATTGTATTATCAAGTGACCTTGATAGTCTTCTTTTTCTTTGCACAATTTCCCAATTCCATGCATTTTCACAGGCTGTCTCCCATGCCTGAAATTCTTTCCCCTTTTCCTTTGACTTTCTGGTTTCCCTGGCTTCCTTCAAGTCTTAGCTAAAATGTCCTCTTCTATCTTTCTTGGATCCCTAAGAAAGGTTGAACCTTCAATTTATCATATAATTATTTATATGTTTTCTCTCCTGTTGGAAAGAAAATTCCTTGAAACAAAGTTATTATTATTATTATTATTATTATTGCCTTTCTTTGTATTCTCAGGGTTTAGCACAGTACTTGGCACCTAGTGAGTACTCAATCAATACTTGTTGATTCAGTTGGACCTTGGGAGAACAATTATTAGGCTATTACAGTAGTCTAGCAAGAGTGATTAGAGACTGAAGTAGGATAAAGGTTGTGTGGCTAGAGAGAAAAGGATGGATGCAAGAACTTTTCAGGAAGTAGTATCTATAAAATTTAATAACTGAATATAAAAGCTGAGGGACAATAAATCTTAGGGTATGAACTTGGTGACTTGAAGCTCAGTAGTGCCTTCAACTAAATTAGTTTGGAGGGAAGACAATTTTTTTTTTCTTTTTAGAAAGATGTGTTTGAGTTCAAAATGTTTAGTGAGATAGCTATGGAACTATTCCCATATGGGACATTCAGGTAGAAATTTGTCCAACAGGCAGTGGGTATTGTGATATTAGAGTTAAGGAAAGGTTTTGGGTATAGATAGAACATTCATTGAGTGTTTACTATGTATCTAATACTGTGCTAAGTGCTGGGAATACAAATACAAGCAAACAAGATAATTCCTACCCTCAAGGATTTTACTTCTATTTAAAATTTTTTTATTTATTTAATTTGTCATTTATGGAATAAAGCAAGCATTTCTACAACATAGTATAATAAAAAATGATTGCACATGAAACTGCAAATCTATTATGTACAACTTGCTATTCCTTTAAAAAATGTAATAAGTTTATCAAATGAATTTCTTCTTTCTTTTTTCCTTCCCTTTCCCCCATTAGACACATACACACATATATTTAATGTATGTGTGTGTGTATATATATTTATATATACATATATATATATATAAAATCATTCTAATCATCAGTTATTTTTCTAGATGCAGTATCTTCATATGTACTGTGTAGTTAATTTGTAATTATTGTTACTGGAAAATTACAGCAGCAATTATTGTAAATTGTTATTATAATGGTCAAAATAATATTCACTCAAAGTTGTTCTTAAAACAATATTGCCATTATTGTGCACAAAGTTCTCTTGATTCTGCTCATTTTGCTCTTCAAGGAGCTTACATTCTAGTAGAGGGAAGATAATGTATAAGGTGTGGCTTGAAAGAGGGAAAGAGAAGGATGTATGTACCAGCATGGTTTAGAACGGTGCTTGGAAGTGACAGAAATAAGATCTGGTTCTAAGCAATCTAAGGCCAAAAGCTCACCTATCCGAGACCATGATAGTTCCAGAGGTAAAGTCCAAAGTTCTGATGGAGAAGAGATAGAGATTATGTTCAAAGTCTAGGCAGCACGGTTTGGAAACAGTAGCTAGGAAGACAGATATATAGATGTGAGAGTCATTATGTAGAGATAAGTGAATCCATGGGAGCTGATAGATCATCAAGGGAGAGAGTATAATTTAAGAATAGATCCTAGAATAGCACTTTGAAAAAATGCTCTCAGATTAGTATATGAGAGGAAGAGGAGAATATAGGAAAGGATTGCCTAAGGAATGATCATACAAATAACAGGAGAACCAAGACAAAGTGTGTCAAGGAACCTTAGGAACCACAGAGTGTCCAGTTGCTTTGGAGATGCTAACTAGGTGAGAAGAGTTGATGATGTTGGAACTGAAGGGATCCACAATCAATTGTCTACTATGATTCTCTTGGGAAAACACAGATTTGTTCCTCTCCCCCTCCAGCCCAAACCTCTACCCCCATCCTTTGTTACAAAAAACCTCTCATGGAGTGGGAGTAATCTGTGAATGTTTATAATGTAAAAATAAAATACATCAATAAAAATTTAACAACAACAAAAACAAACTAAAAAGAAAGAAAAACAACAGAAGTGTCAGGATCTCATTCTTATTCCTAGGAAACCTAGAAAGCCTGATCAAAATGTAGGTTGGTGTCCCTTCCAGAAAAGGTGAAGGGACTAAAGGAATACCTTTCCACTCTGTTATTAGAGAAGGAAGTGTTTCTTTAAGAAAAGGAAGGAGGGCTCTAATAATAAAGTTGTTGAATATGCCTCAACACTTCTTTCTGCTATCTCCTTTTTAGTATTAGAAAAGAGAAATCCTGGTCTTTGACAGGTGGTTAGAGGGTGGATGTTCTCCAAGGTACGATCAGGTAACTACCTGGATATCACCAGAAGAGAGATCACCCAATAAGGATCAAATTTTTTTTTTAAACTTTTTATTGACAGAACCCATGCCAGGGTAATTTTTTACAATTATCCCTTGCACTCACTTCTGTTCCAATAAGGATCAAATTAAGAATTGAGCAGCATTAGTTGGTGACTTTCTGCTGAGGATTACTGAAACTCATACTTATTGACATCATAGAGAGAAATAAGGAGGAAGAGGAGGAGGAGGAGGAGGAGGAGGAAGGGGAGAAGGAGAAGGAAGATGAGAGGAAAAAAGAGGGAGAGAGAGAAAGAAGAGAAGAAAAAAGAAAGGGGGAGAGGAGAAAGAGGCCTTTAATATTGGTACATGTACCCATGATATGACATAACTTCCTAATTCCTTTTTTAAATAACATTTAATTTTTGCCAATTACATATGAAAATTACAATGTAAATTTTTAACATTCATTAATTTTTTTTTATTTCCAAATTTTCTCCCTCCTTTACCTCCCCCCTCACTAAGACAAGAATTTTATTTAAATTACATGTAAAATATATTTACATATTTAAGCCATGCTGTGAAATAAGAAATAGAATAAAAGAAAAAGAAGAAACCACAAACAAGTAAAAAATAATATGCTTAGATTTGTCTTCGGACTCCATCAGAACTTCCTAATTCTTGCCAAACCAGATTATTACTTCTTCTTCTACTGACTCACAGGCTTACAAATGACACCTTGACAGAAGGAATCTACCAACCACTTTTAAAGATGACTTTGGATAAACAATTGAAGACCTTAGATATATAGTTGCTGTTTTTTTTTTTTTAAATTGGTGCTGCTAAAAGAAATTTGAAGATCTAATATTTGATAGTTTCTTAAGAGGAAGGAAGGTGAGGAAGAGGTAATATCCAAAAACAATTGAAAAAGCATTGGTCTTCAGAGTAAAGAAAATCTGACTAAGGAAGATATGAGTTTAAATTCTGTCTCAGATATTAATTAGCTGTATGTCTCTAGACATATCAATTAACCATTATAAAATCCAATTTCTTTATCTACAAAATGGGGAGAAAATAGTACCTCCCTTACAGGATTGTTGTGAGGATAAAATGTGATATTATAAAGTGCTTTGCAAACCTTAGAACACTATATAAATAGTAGCTACTAAGAAAGCTTGAGTAACTGGGAGGAGAAAATATCTATCTATCTGTCTGTCTGTCTATCTATCTATGAACAGGCATAGGTAAATATGGAAGGGGAGCGGGTCTGAGAGGAAGATAATTAGTCAGATCAAATCATTTCAATGTAATTAAATGTCTATGGTATGCATGACAGTGTATTAAATGGTAAGAACATAAAGACAGTCAATCCTTGTTTCAAGGAACTTACATTCTGCTAAGGGAGAGATAGAACATGTACACAAATAATACCAGTAAAAAAAAAAAAGCACAGAAAAACTGAAAACAATTTATTACATTGGTTTTCTTTAAATAGAAATTTATTGTGTTATACTGAATTCTCTCTTTCGTTCTGTTATGCACATAGAAAGGGTTTTTTTTCCCCCTTTCCTCATTTTGTATTTAATTTTAAAATGAATAAACAACAAAAACAAAAACCAAATAAAATTAGTATGAGGGAATTTTTTTTCTTTTTCTATTTTTTTAAATTAAAGCTTTTTATTTTCAAAACATATGCATGGATTATTTTTCAACATTGACCCTTACAAAACCTTGTGTTCCAAATTTTCCCTTCCTTCCCCTCATCTCCTCCCCTAGATGACAAATAATCCAAAATATATTAAAATATATTAAATTCAATATATGTATACATATTTATACTATAATCTTGCTGCACAAGAAAAGTCAGATCAAATCAGAAAAAAAAAATGAGAAAGGAAACAAAATGCCAGCAAACAACACCAAAAATAGTGAAAATGCTATGTTGTGATCCATAGTCAATTCTCACAATCCTCTCTCTGGGTGTAGATGGCTCTCTTCATCACTAGATCATTGGAACTGGCTAATATAAGAGAAGTTGAGGGACAAGGCAATGTTAATAATGGGGTTGGGGGAGGCAGGGATCAGAAAACACTTCAAGGAAGCAGTGGCATCTGAACTGAGATTTGAAGAAATACAAGTATTCTGGGAGGTGGAAGTGAGGTAGATATAGCTTATCTTAATACATTGAATGTACTAATACATGGAAGTGGGAGATGGAATAGTATCAAATTTAGCAAACAATCAATAACCCACTTTTCTTTGAATGCCAGGTCTTGAAAGGATGTAGTATGAAACAAGATTGCAAAGATAGATGGAAGTTATATTGTGGAGGATCTTAAATTTCAATCTAAGGATTATCAATTTTATCTTATATGTGATAGAAGCTATTAAAAGTTCTTGACATTAGAAACTCAATTTCCTTATCTGTAAAATGAGAATAATAATATTGGCATTTATTTATATTATCAGGCTACTGTGGTGGAGGGAGGGGAAGCTTCATTCTCAATACTTGTGATGATAAAGTCTAAAATTTCCAACTTGTTTTCCTTCTTTAGTCCGTCTCTAAGTAATGTACAATCATTATTTACTAACTAACCATCTTTGTAGCATTTATGTGGACTGCTTCCACATCTGCCTTCTTTTTCTTAAGGCAAAACTGTCTTAAGTTGTATACAATTTTGTAGAGCAGTTCTTCCCAAACTAATTTAGCTACTGAATAAGGAGGCATATTTCATTTTCATTCTTTTAGAAAGGCAAAGCTTTTGACCTTTAGAACTTTAGCATTCTAAAGTCTGTCAAAATTAGTTTTCTGTATAATGTATTGTCATTGCATAAATGGGTCTCCTAGTTTCTTCTCACTTCATTCTTTATCACTTCATAAAAATCTTTACATTTTCTTATGAAATTGTCCATATCATAATTTTTATGATACAAAATTCCATCATATTCATTTACCATAATTTGTTTAGACATTTCCCCAATAGGAGGGCATTATTGATGTCATCTTTTTCTGGATAATCAGTTCCCTCTCCTTTCTTGGACATGTTGCCAATCTTCAGTGACACTATCCTAATGGTCATGATGCTTGACAATTCAAATCCAGTTTAAACAGATGAGCACACTTGGGTTTTAACTTTAAAGGGGCATAGAGAAACAAGAAGGTTGAAGACTGGAGAGAAATTCTAGGGATAAGGGACAATGGAAGAAATTGTACACAATAACAAGCACTGAATTTCCTGGAAAGAAAAGCTCCCAAGAAGAACAGCAAAATTTAGCTCATTTTTTAGTCTTTCAAAACAAAGCATGAAAAGACTCAGTTCCCATGCAAGTACTCAGGCTAGCAATATTAAGCTGACTTTATTTAACTTTTGTTTAACTTTCAGAAAACAAGGGAATCACAATTGAACTCATAAACAATGGAGACAATTCTTTTTTTTTTTTTTTTTCATTTCTAGGGAATCCTAGACATTCAGTGGCATAATAGTAATTGCTGGCATTTATGGTACATGCTACCTAGCATGCACTGTGTTAAGTGGTTTACAAATATTATCTCATAAAGCTGGAGGTAGATGTCACTGTTATTTCTATTTTACAGTTTAGGAAACTTTGACAAACAAAGTTAAATGACTTTTTCTGGGCTGCACAATTATGAAGTATCTGAGACTGGATTTGATTTGAAGTTCCTGACTCCAGGGCTAGTGCTCTATCCATTGTACCACCTCACTGCTTTTATAAGTCACTTTTATTGGCTGACCAATATAAGTCGGTCAAAAAGCATTTATTAAATGTACCTGGTACTGTGCTGCATGTAAAAGACAGTCCCTGCTCTCAAAGAGCTCACAGTCTAATGGGGGAAACAAGCAAATAACTATATACAAACAAACTGTAGACAAGATAAATTGGAAATAATCAGACATTAGAATGAAAGGGTGATGGACATCTTCCTTCAGGCTCTAGTGAGAATGGAGCTCTATCCCATCCTGCTCTTCTTTTCCCGCTCCAGGACCTACACACTACAAATGAAAGAAAATGACCAGGATGAATCTCATTTTTTTATCCCTTGTAATTCCTAAGTTCTGGATCCATCTTGGTTTAGAAACTGTCATTCTGCTACTGTCTCTGATCATTGCCATCTCTGATTACTTCTTTAGGAGTGGATTTTTTTTGGAGGAGGAGGGAGTGAGGGAGCGAGTATGTGGTTCTTTAAAGCATAACTTTTTAAACTGTGATTCTTGAATCCCATATAACTGAATGTGGGAGTTGCAAAATTATGTTTGGTTATCAGTAAATATTTGATTTGTATAACTATTTTATACCTAGGGTCATGTAGAAATTCTCAGGCAAAAAGAAGTCATGAATGGAAAAAAGTTTAAGAAGCCCTGCTGTAGAGAAGATAGGTAGAAGACCACACTGCTTTCCAGGAAATTCTTTTATTTTGAGAAAAGAATCTTCTCTTAGTTTCTGAGTTTCCTGTCTTTCATAATGAACCTCCTCTCTTTTAAAGGTCAAGTCCAAGCTCAGATACATGTACTGACTGAATCAATCATCAATCAGTCTATCTTAAGTGAGATCTCAATAGAACAAGAAATGTCTAAGACATTTATCAAGGATGTATCATCAATGCCAGAACAAAGATCTCATCGGTGGGGATGATACCCTGAATAGGAGATTCTACAAATATCAAAACAAAGAATCACATGAATGTGGCAAAATAGTCCTAGAGTAGTGTGTAGATGCATCTTTGACATTTATGTTAGCTATAAGCACATATCTAACTTCTTTTCACTGCTTTGGAAGAATGGTGAAGTCAAGAAGGGTGGTACTTGTCCAGCCTGATCTACAACTTGCTTAATTTGTGTCTGTGAATAGCATAAAGTACCAGCACTATGCTCTTGCTCCCTCTTCCTTTTGGACTTCCAGGAAGTAAATAGAGAAATACTTTCCTGTTGGTAGGGGAAAGAAGATGTTGCAGGGAAGATAAGAAATGTAAAAGAGTAAGACATACCACAGACATATAGTGAAGCATTATTAATACAGTTCTAATTACTCACTTAACCAATAGGTATTCATTGATCTCAGCATTATGCTAAGGCAGTGGTTCTCAAAGTGGGGACTCCTAGGAGTTTTCAAGGTCCTCTTAAGGATCTTGTGAGTTCAAAGTAATGTTCACAATAATACTGTCATTTTAATTTCTAATATAGTAAATATAGTTGTAACCCACCTTAAAAAACTCTGAAGGGTCTTCAATAACTTTTATGAATGCAAAGGGGTCCTGCAAGCATTTGAGAACTAATTATTTGAGACATGACACTTGACCTCAAGGAGCTCAGACAAGATGACTCCTAAGCTGTTTGATATTAATTATAGTCACAATAGGTTTTATGGGAATGGAGTAATCCATATAAACTGAGACTGTTGGAAAAGAGACTGTGATGTTATGGAAAGAGCACTAAATATTGTAATGAGCCAGAACTCTGTACTTGAAACAAGGATTCTTACAAGATGCTAACAGTGGAATTGATAAGGCAATGGTTATCTAGTTTAGCATGGTGATTAATAGTTCTCTAGTTCAACAAATAATGGTTCCCTAGTGATATAATGATTGGCTTATACTCAGTATACAGCATATAAGCTGGGACAAACTCGGACAGAGAGATTTATTCCATCTTCCACCTTTATGGTGGTTGAAAGCTGGAGCACAAACCCTCAGACTGAGACAGACTTCAAGACAGAGACCCTCATGGTAGTCCTCCTGCCTCCCCCACAGAAACCAAGACACATTCCCGAGGACCTCAAGAAAACTGGCCAGGAGTCTCAGGCAAGGGAACTAGACTTTGAAGGAGATAATAAAGAATTTGGACTTTAACACCTCACTATTCTTGTGGTGATTACTCTGCTAAAACGAAGGCTGGTCCCAAGACCTCCAGAAAACCAACCAGAACACTACAGAATATAAAATCAAATAACTGGGATTTGAATTCTAATTTCACCACTTACTTGGTGTACACTAGGCCACATTTCATTAGTCTAAAACATCAGGATGTTTTACCTGCATTAGTCCCTCTTGACTTTAAAGCTTAAGAAATAAAATGTCAGCTGAACTTTTGTTATTAATTTTGTTGTTGTTGTTGTTGAGGCAATTGGGGTTAAGTGACTTGTCCAGAGTCACACAGCTAGGAAGTGTTAAGTGTCTGAGACCAGATTTGAACTCAGGTCCTCCTGATTTAAGGGCTGGTGCTCTATCTGCGCCACCCAGCTGCTCTCAGCTGAACTTTTAAGAGAGAAAAAGAATGTAGACATGCAGACAGGAGCAAGGGATGTAATGACACATTGGGCAAGGTATGGATGCAGGTTAGGAATCATCATGGCATATGGAGTAAGCAGTAGAGAGAACTGCTTAACTAGGGAGAAAGTACATGTTACAGTACAATAGGAAACCAAATTCTACAAGGAGAGTGAGTCAACTCAAGAGGGCCTTGAAAGATTTGGATCTAATATACCCATTGGAAACCATTGTAAGTTCTTTTATTTGTCATTTAATTTAATTAATTTTTTAAAAAAAATTAACAAGCATTTAGTATTTTTTCTTCTCCCTATCTACCCATTGAGAAAAAAAGAGAAAAATAAAACCTTTGTAACAAATATGTACAGTCAAGTAAAATAATATCCCACATTGACATTTCTACAAATGTGTGTATAATTCTGCATCATTTATTTATCACTTCTCTGTCAAGAGATGGGTAACATTCTAGATCCTCTGGAATCATGGTTGATCATTTCGTCTAGTTCTTTGCTGTTGTTATTCAATAAGTTTTCAGTCATGTCTAATTCTCTGACCACATTTGGGGTTTTCTTGGTAAATATGCTGGAGTGGTTGGTTATTTCCTTCTCCAGCACATTCACAGATGAGAAAACTGAGGTAAAGAGGGTTAAGTGACTTGCCCAGGATCAAACAGTTAGTGTCTGAAATTTGAACTCAGATTGGAACTCACCAAGATGAGTCTTCTTGACTCCAGGCTCAGCACTGTATCTACTGCGCCACCTAGCTGTCCTTAGTTTTTTTTTTTTTTTTAATTGTTAATTTTTGCAATGTTGTTGATTTCTTGTAAATTATTCTGTTGGTTCTTTTCACTTCCTTCTGCACCAGTTCTTCCAAGTCTTTTGTAAGACAGACTTCTCTGAAATGATCCCTTTTATAATTTCTTATAGCACAATGGGCACTCCCTTTGTTTCCAGTTCTTGGCTAATCTAAAAAGAACTTTTATAAATATTTCTGTACCTATATGACCTTTTATTTTTCCTTTGAGACAGAGCTCTTATATGGGTATCATTGGAACAAAGACTGTGAATGCTTTAATAAGTTTTTGAGCAACTGCATACTGGAATGACTGGGCCTAATTACGCTCAAAATAGTGCATTAGTATGCCTACTTTTCTGCATCCCCTTCATTATTTGTATTTTTCTTTCTTTCTTTTTCTGTCATCTTTGACAGTATGACAGATATGAAGTAGAACTTCAGATTTGCTTTAATTTACATTTGTCAAATTTGTATGAGTGAATGGGACACATTTTTTCCCTGCATGACTGTTTATAGATTCTTGATTTCTGCGTTTTAAAACTGCTTACTCATATACTTTGATCATTTATTTATTGGAAGATAGAATTTATGAATTTGAATCAGTTCCTTATACATTTTAGAAATAAGATCTTTATCAGAGAAATTTATGCAAAGATTCCTCTTCCTCCCATCCAGTTTCCTGTTTAATCTTAGCTGCATTGATTTTGTTTGTACAAGCTTTTTAATTTTATGCACTCATAATTATTTTATCTTCTATGATGATTTAACCTCTTGTTTGGTCATGAATTCTTCTCCTATTCATTATCTAAAAGGGCATTTCTTCTTTGCATCTTTAATTGGTATGACCTTTTATATGTACCTATTTGGACCTTATCTTGCTAACTTAACTTGTCTTTGCTATTGGCCTATGCCTATTTTTTGCCGACCTGTTTTCCAGTTTTTACAGCAAGTGTTTTCTAATAATATCCTTTATAAGTTTTTGTGTAGGAGAGTTGCATAACATAAGTGATATGTTAAGATGCATCTTTCATAGGTCATATAGAAAGAATTATAAGATTGAAGAGAAATTGGAGACAGGGAGAAAAGCCAAAAGGCTGTTGCAATAATCAAGGCAGTATCATTTCTTAAATACATAGAGAACTGAGTCAAATTTACAAGAAAACAAGTCATTCCTCAATTGACAAATAGTTAGATAAAGAAATTAAAGTTATATTTGTACTCATATGAAAAAGTGCTTTAAATCACAATGGATTAGAGAAATGCAAATTAAAGCAACTCTGAGGTATAACCCCATACTTATCAGATTGACTCATATCACAAAAAAGGAAAATGATGAATGCTGGAGAAGATATGGGAAAATTGGGACATTAATGCATGGTTGGTGGAGTTGTGAACTGATCCAACTATTCTGGAGACCAGTTTGGAACTATGCCAAAAGGGATATAAAACTGTGCACACCTTTTGATACAGGAGTGTCCCTATTAGGTTTGTATTCCAAAAAGGTCATAAAAAAGGGAAAAGGACCTAAATGTATAAAAATATTTACAGCAACTATATATAGTACATAATTAGAAATTGGGGAATGGCTAGACAAGTTGGGGAATATAATGCAATACTATTGTGCTGTAAGAAATGATAAACAGATAGGTTTCAGAAAAACCTAGAAAGACTTACATGAACTGACACTGAGTGAAGTGAGCAGATTCAGGAGAATATTGTACATGGTAACAGCAACATTGTGTGGTGATCAAGTCTGATAGGCTTCTCAGCAATACAACGATACAAGACAATTCTAAAAGATTTATGACAGAACATGTTAACTACATCCATAAAAAGAGCTGAAGTGTGAATGCAGATTGAAGCATATTATTTTCACTTTTTGTTTTTCCCTCCCATTTTTTCTCTTGTTCTGTTTTCTTCTTTCACAACATGACTAATATAGAAATATGTTTAATATGATTGCACATTTATAAGCTAGATCAGATTGTTTGCTGTCTTGAGAATGGGTGAAGGGAGGGAGAAAAAGTTTAATATTTTTCCAATATTATAAAATGAATATTGAAAACTACTTTTATATGTAATTGGAAAATATACTATTTACATTAAAAAAATAAAGCAGGAAGTGAAGAGAGTTCAGACGAGTATAGTGGCATTAAGAATGGAAAGAGAAAAGAAAGATACCCTTTGATCATGAGCCTGAGGGTGGGGCAGGTAGACTGAGGCTGGTAACTGTGATTATAGAACAGGAGTTCACAATCTTTTTTGATCCTCATGTCCCTTAGATTTCATTAAGCATCTTCAAATTTAGTAGTCAACATGAAAGGAAAGAAATTCTCGAGTTTACTATGTATATGCGCATAACTAACAAAATCAATTAAATCCGATATGATAAATACAGCTATTTACCAACTATTCCCCATACCACTTTAAAAGGGTTTTCATGTGTATCCCCAGGTCAAGAATCTCTGATGTGGGAGTTAAAAAGAACAGCTATTCAGCTCTGAACCTTTGTTGAGTGGAGTAAAGGCTTTTCTGCACCTTTGAACGTTTCTACTATTCTGGAGTGACTCTTCTCCTTACTAGAAATCCTAAGCTTTCAGAAAGAAACCAGGAGTGTCTATTTGTATCTGTTTAAAACACATTACTAGTTTTTTCCTGCATTTTTCCTTCTTTAAAAACATTTTTTAATTTAAAAGTCACCTCTTTTTTTGCCCCTTAACAAGTGCATTTACTGAATGATTCTATAAGATGTGAAGAAATATAATTTATTCTTTTGCTTTTATCATTCCCCTTCCCTTTTTTTATTTTTTTAAAGTTTGCTTACCTAACGGAAATTGTGTAATGTACTTTACAAGTTTGCAAACTGCTTTAACATGCACCATCTTATTGATTCTCCAAACAACCCAGAAAGCTAGTTGGACAGATTGCACTCCAACCCAGCTTGTCTCTCTCCGGGTCTGGGAGTTACTATGGGTTCATCACAGAATCATGTAGTGCAGAGTTCCATGGAACAGAAAACCATATACTGGCAAGGGCAAAGAGAGTCATTAAAAGATGCTCATTAAAAGCTGCCACTATAAGGTTTTAATTCATAATGAGAGATGAACAGAGGAGAGCAAATGGATACCTGGATTATGTGGGCGCTCTCTCTCTCTCTCTCTCTCTCTCTCTCTCTCTCTCTCTCTCTCTCTCTCTCTCTCTCTCTCTCTCTCTCTCTCCTTTTTGTTGCTGTTGAGATGAGACTTGCCAAATTGTTTGCAATTGCTCTAAAGAAATACGTTTCTCCTGCTCCAAAGGAAGAGCTTCTAACAAAGCTTACACACATTGATATCAGGGAGATGATTAGGTGTGAATAATAGAAGTAAACCTTATATAACATAAATGTTCTCAAGGTGTTTTATAAGTTATCTTATTTAATCCTCAGAATAACTTTAGGAGATAGATGCTATTATCATCCCTATTTTGCAGATGAGTTAACTGAGGCTGTTCAGGCTACCATAGTTAATGTGTCAGAGGAAGGATTTGAACTCAGATCTTTCAGACTTCAAAGTCAAGACTTTATCCATCCTCTCTTGGTGTGGGTAAGGGTACATCCTGGACTTCAAATAAGGGGGAAAGTGGATTTTGCTTATCCTGACTTTCCTTTGTTGTCCAAGCCTGACCCTAGCCAAGTAATTTTACATCGTTCAATGTTTAATTAATTAAGTTAATTAATTAACACTTTCCCTTTGATCATTCTCATTTTACTTCCCAAAAGCAAGATTTCAAAAAATGTTTTTTCCTCCCGGTGTTAAGTACCTTAGGTTGTGAACTACAAGCTCCCTTTCTTTTATAAACTCTTTAAGTCTTTGGTAAACCCTGTAAGGGAAATTCTGCCTCCTATCCAAAAGGGAAACTCATAACAAATACTAAACTATTAGTCCTTCCTTGGTCACCTTTAAGCACCCATTGTTTGCTGTGAGTGTGGGAGGGAAAAAAAAAAGAAATCACTTTTTTTCCTCCAGGTGTTGAGTCTCTAATTGGAGAATCAGAATGAATATACATGAAAAACAAATAGAAAAGGATTGCTGGGGCTCTATATAATTAAGAGCTGGATGATAGACTGCTACTGAAGTTCAAAGCAGAAAATGTTTACTGTGAACTGAGTGAATTAGGAAAGACCTTATGGAGGAGATAGGTCTCGAACTGAGTTTTGAAGGGAATACAGGAAGTGAATAGATGCACAGGAGAAGGAAAATAAGAATGAGCAAGAGAGGAAGGAATGGATATGTTTAAAGACAAAAAGGAAATTGAATTAAGTGGGGGATCAATGTTGGTGAGGACAGGAAATAAAGAAGTTGCCTGCAGGATTTGAGGATTATAGACTTAGAGCTGCAAGGAATCTTGGTATTTTCATTTTTACTAATAAAGGTAATGAAGCTCAGAGAGATAAAGGGCTTCGCCACCATGGCCATGCAGATCTTAATGGCAGAATCAGGATTCAAATTCAAATCCTTTCATTCCAAATCAATATCCTTTCCACTGTGCCATGATTCAGATTTGCCTTGCTTGGCAGAAAGCAGATGATTAGAGAGTTTTGATTTATTTTTAGCAAGGCCATGAGTGACACAATACAGTCTAGCTTTAGGAAGGCTAATCTGGCTATATTGTATATTGTGAATGTGGTTCTTAGGGAAAAAAGTCCAGAGATAAGAGAAATGCTTAGTGGGATTAATTTTACATGATTTACAAAATATTGATTTGTGTGTGTGTGTTTGTTGTGTTTGTTTAGTATGTGGTCTCATGCTAATGTATCTACCCTGGAATATGAATTCTGGCAGGAAATGCCTTATGATCTTTGTAGCCATACTCCTTATATGATATTCATATATCATATTCAGTAAATATTTGTTGATAGTGACGAGATGAGACCAGTATTGGCTGCTTTGCCAAAATATAGAAAAGTTTCATTTTATGTTTTCTTACATTTTACTTTCATGCCAAAATTGTCCTTGAGGTAGGAAGATCTTAATTTTCTTCCTGAGACAAATACCACAAATATATTTCCTATATCCTCTTTCTACTTTACCATTCTTTGTGATTGAACATTCTTTTTACTATCAATAGATTACCGTTTTAATTATAGGAAGTATCTCCACTTAGGCCCTCCTCAGTTTTATTTTGTTTTAACCTTTTCCCAAACTTTAAAACAAGATTCTCTACTATCTATATCCTGGAGTACAATTGAAATCTTTCTCCTTGAGCTGAGTTGTAGAAACAGAAGAGTTCCTTGGGAGGCTGTAAAGTGACCTGTAAATAGCCTGGGCCTGGACAGACAAAAAATTGATAGCCTACAGGAGAAAGCACAGGTTACTAGAAGAAAGGAGCCTCAGAAGTGTTTATTTCTGTTTATCTTGCATTTCTAGTTCAAATAAATTGACCCTTTTCAAAAACAGAGCATATATTTCTAGATTAACTTTGGATGGTAGCAAAGAGATGTGGAGAGGGAAGGGGGTGGGGAGCTTTCATTTCCTATATATTTTGTGAGATAAAGTTTACAGTTTTTAAAGTATTAGATTATTCGCCAGTCACTTCTCTTCTTAACTATATCCAATTTACCTCTTTTTATACTTTGTTTTTGTGCTCAGAGGCATCCGGACCTTCTGCACTTTAACATGGTGTCTTAGCTAGCCTCCAGATGGAGTCTCTTAGTTGAGGTTCTCTTGCTACTCATCCACTTTGCCCTTCAGCCTACTATTAACCATTTTCCTCTTAGTCTTAAGGTATGCTCTTTCTTTTCAAGTTCATAGTCAATGAGCTTCCCTTTGGGAGTCACCTTCAATTATAATACCAAGCCTAACAGTTAGGGGCCATGGGTTACCCAGTATGTCTTCTATAGGCCATCCCCTTCTAGTTATGTAAAAAGTAATTTAATTGTTGTTTCCTCCCTAGTAGAAATTTAAACAGGTTCAAATGCAAAACAGTTGTTTATAGTGTCACCACAACCGCACTTTAACATAGCCCAGTGGGTAAGTTTCACAGATAGTTAAAATCACAGGATTTTATGTTTCTCTCATTAGAATTCTCATTCTTTAGCATTTTTTCCTTTCAGTTTTAACTAATTCTTAACTGTCAAAAACAATTTTGTTTTTGACAATGCTGTTTCTGTTAATATTCTATATCTTCTTATCATTTTAAAAAAAAAAATTTACCAAGATTCATGACCCTAATAGCCTTTTTGCTTGCTTTTGCTATATTTTTGCAATGCTTCCCATAAGAGATAGATAGAAATTTGATTTCCTAGAGTCCATCTCTCTCTAAGAAGCCTGTCTTCACACACTTCACAGAATTCTTTCTTTGGGTTTGCCAGAGTTCGCATCTTCATTTCACTAGGGCATTCCTCTCATCTAACAGCTCCTTTCTCTCATTACACCCCACTTTGTATCCTTTGCTCTATCATTTGACTTTCCTGTTTCCACATTAGCCCATTCATTCCTTTGACCACTGGGAATGCCACTTTACTACTCCCTAACCTCAGGAAACCAGATCAGGTGCATGCCAGACCAAATGATAGAGTTTCATTTCAATTTAAAGCCGTTTTCTGGAGAACACTTCGTAAAGGTTCCACTCTATAATGTAATGTCTTCTTGCTTTTTCCAGGCCCTTAAAATGAACACTTATTTTTCACTCTCCATAGTCCTTCTCTGCTACCATTCCATGTTAAACATTATGTTCTAGTGGTGAAAAGGGTCAATTCACTTGAACTAGAAATTCAGGGTAAACAGAAAAATACATTTTCTGATTTTTCTTTCTTAAAGTAATCCATGTCTTCACTTCTAGCTTTAAATCCAATCTCTCCCAACTTCTCTCTCCTTACTATTACACAGGAACTTTGGCTATTTACTATCTCCCAAGTAACCCTTCTGTCTTTCCAAGGAGACAGAGCTCAGTGTCTCCAGGAGATAGATGGTAAGGAATGTTGCTTTAGCTCCCGGTCTTTGCTGAGTATATATCTTCTCAGTGGAAATGCAAAACAATGAGGCTGGCAAGCATAATTTCTCTGGATCACAATGGCTCATCCCTTAAGATTGAATATAAATCACAGTCCACAAAATGCATAAATTGTCAGTCAGATGACCTAGGTTTAATTCCTTGGTGTTCTTGAACAAACTAGGATTAACCTTTCTAGGATTTAACAGTAATTCTTTCATTCTTTCCACTATATCATGTTGTCTCACATCTGTAAGATGAATAGGATAAACCTTGATGTCCTAAATTTATGATCCTCTAATAAGAAAATAAAGTGGTTTGGTTCGTTTAAGTAAGATTGATTCGTAATAGTGCACAATAGTGTATGTTCAACCTAGGACCTCTGCATGAATTGAAAAATATGAAATTTAGAAATTATTTTATTTTATATTATCTGTTCTAGCCATGATCTGCTCATCAAGGCAAAAGCATTTCCGTTCCACCATCCAGACACACTTTCTAGGGAGTAGGAAACAAGAAAAGGATTCAGGGAATGAGTCACAGGAGATAGAGCACAGGTAATAACTAGTCATAATCTCGGGAACTATACTTCCAAAACCAGGGCCATTGACTCCTATTATTGGAAGATCTTCTCTAGGTTTTGAAGATTTTTTTATTTGCAAATGCCAATTTTCGGTGATTATCTTCATACTGACTTGGCCCCGAAGCCTCAGGAAGACTTATAGTACAACTCTATTTCAGTCATAATTTTCTATGCTTCAATCTATTGCCCATTTATCTTTATTAATTCCTTTTGTTTTTATAACACAGTTATTCCTAGATATTATGCTAACCGCAAAGTGAGTCTTTCCTTATAACAAGAAAAAACAGTTAAGTAAAATCAAACAAAACTAAGACTGCATCTAATAGTATTTGTAACATCCTACATTCATAGTCCTCCCTCTCTAAAATAAAAGGAAATTCCTATGTCCATTTCTTTCTTTCTTTCTTTCTTTTTTATCTTTGAAGCTTAATATTTAGTATCAAGATAATAAACTTTTCTTTCTAATTATGGGGACATTTCTATTAGTCTCATTCATTTTGTTTCGCATGTATGCATATAGTAATGTTTTAATAGCCCCAGTGATCAATTAAAATAATAGAATCAAAGAATTTTAGGATTGGAAGAGACCTTAGAGATTATTCCACCAAGGCAGAAATTCTCTCTACAATATTCCTGACAAATGGTCCAAACAGATTCTGCTTGAAGATCAGTGGTGTTTAAACTTACTATCTTACATAGTTACAGTATCATATATCTAGAGTTGGAAGGGACCTTTAGTCTTTAGGAAATTCTGAGCACAAATTGTCATTTAGTATTACATGCCCACTGTCCATCTACGTTCCTTTGTTTATATCTGTCTCTGTTTATCCCTCTGTCTTTCTGTCTGTCTTTCTCTCTGTCTGTGTCTGTCTTTCTGTTTGTCTCTGTCTCTTTCTGTCTCTGTGTCTGTCTTTGTCTGCTTCTCTGTCTGTAATTGTCTCTTTCTCTTTCTGCCTGTGTCTGTTATGTCTGTCTCTTTCTATGTCGTTTTGATCTCTATCCTTCCTCTCCACCCCCCCCCCCCACTTTTGCTTTATTAAAAAAAGAAACTAAAAAAAGACAAAACCCCAAAACTTGATCGTGGAGATGTTTGGGATATATCAATGTATCAATTTATCAGTAAAAGCCAAACTTCTGAGACAAATTCCCTATAGCCAAATACATATATTCGTCTCCATTTTGATATCTTTCATTCACTTGGATTAGTATCTATTCCTTTAAAAGGGCAGTGTCCTGCATCTTTTAAAGTGATAATTGGCTGATTTGCTATTCTTTACCCATTCTCTTCCAAATTATGATTTTACCAGCTGTGACCTCAACTAGGCAGAAATATTTTCATGATATCATGGTGAGGATTCATGCAGAAAAACACTAATAAAGTATAAAGAAAATAGCATTAGAAGTCTCAAGGTTAACTGTTCCTCCACTGACACTTTGAGTCAGAGACATAGTCAATTTTAAACGGATTTTTAAAAAAGAACAAATCAGATAAAAGCAGAAAAATCAGATAAAAACAAAAATTAGCTTTAAAATATTTTAGTTCAAATTGAAGTTTAGCTTATCTCTTTATAGTGGAGATGTACCAATGAGAGGGGGAAAAACATTGACAGACTTATAACTTAAAATATTCTTGTTTTCCTCTTTTTCTTTGTCCACTGGGTGATTGGAACTATGTATTTCCACTGTCCTTTTTACTTGTTTTCCAAAGTAATCCCCATCCCCCTTTCATTCTGAAGTTAACAAATACCAAATCATTATAACTAGCGTTTCCAGTTATACATTGTGGAACAGAATGAGAGGATTGTACATGAAACTGTGAATGTCTGTTATATAGATCATATTTTTCTTTTAAAATTTAAAAGTTAAACATGTGATTTTCAAAGATCTCTTGCTTGTTTGTGATTCAACTTTCTAACTATCCTTTATTTTCCTTCTATCTCCTTCCCTCACCCTCAAGACAAAACAACCAACCAAATAATATATATATGTGTGTGTGTGTGTGTGTGTATTTACATACATAGATATAGATATAGATATATTTAAGCAAAACAAATCCCCAAAATGCCCATGTACAAAAATGTAATGTCTCATTCTGCATCCTGAGTTCATCACCTCTTTTTAAGGATGCAGAATGAAATTATTCATCATCAGTCCTCTGGAATCCTAGTCATTTATTGGATTGGTTAGATTTGTGACTTTCAAAGTTGTTTGCTTTTAAAATGTGGATATTACATAAATTGTTTTCTTGGTTCTGCTTGTTTCACTCTGAACTAGCTTATACAAGTCTTCTCAAGTTTCCCTGAAACTGTCTTTATCATTTTTCAATCGTAAAATAATATTCTATTACATTTATATACCATAATTTGTTTAGTCATCCCCAATGGAGGGGCATGTTTTAGTTTATAGCTCTTTGACATCAAACGAAGAACTGCTATGAATATATCTTTTTTCCCAGAAAGATCCTTTTCCTTTTTTTGTTTGATATTTTTGGGTTGCAGGTTGAATGGGATTATATGTAGGTTTATTTTATATCCTACAACTTTGTTAATGTTATTATTTCAATAATTTTAGTTGATTCTCTGGGGTTTTCTAAGTTTATCATCATGTCTCTATAAAAAGTTATTATTTTTGTTTCCTCTTTGCCTATGCTTATTCCCTCAATTTATTTTTCTTGTCTTATTACCATAGTCAATATTTTAATGACTATCAAATAAAATGATAATAATAGATATCTTTGGTTTAACTCTAATTTATTAGAAAAGCTTCTATTTAGTTTCATATATAATTCTGTTTTTTAAATCTAGTTACCATTTACTATGCTGAGGAAAAATAAATTCATTTCTATGTTTTTCAGTGTTATTAACAGAAATATATTGCATTTTGTCAAGTGTTTTCTGCACTTATTGATATAATTGATATAAACATGTGATTTATATTATCAATATTGTCTATTATGTTCATAGTTTTCCTAATATAAAAGCAACTCTATATTCCATGGTTAAATCTAAGCTGGTCATATTGAATAATTTTCTTATGTTACTGTAGCCTTTGCTAATATTTTATTTACAATTTGTTGTCAATATTTACTAGAAATTAATGTCTTTCTCTGAATAATTTCCCCAAATGACTTTTTTCTCTCTTTCTTTGATGTAGTGATATAGCCTGATTGATGATATTACAATTGTTTCCTTATTAGCACACAGGAAGACAAATTAAAAATTTGTCTTGTAGCAAATTATTTTAAGCATAGAATCAGGAATGACAATTGATACAAATGTTAAAAACCAATTTTGTTATAATTTACTCTAATTTCTTCTATCTCTGCAAATGAACCTTAAATACAAATAATTACAAGCAGATATTATTAGTTTAATTTGAAATAACATTTTTCATTTTGCTATCTTTAGTTTCTTCATCTTATGAATAAAAAGAAATATACTGTATCAACTGATGCAGCTAATATAAACCTTTTGAGCCAATTTGTCTTTCTCTTTCTCCCAAAGTTAGAAAAATAAAGTCAAGGGTTTTGGGACAAATGAGAGTTTTTTTTTTTTTTTCCTTCTTCTTCTAGGTTGAGGTACAGGAAGAAATAAGATCATGAGGGATTTCCTTCCAAATGCAATAACGGAGGCCCATTTGTCATTTGATTTCAGAGGTTTAAAACTTGTCAGATGTGGGAATTGAAGGTGAGTAACTCAGTGAAGGTCACAGTAGGAGAAACCAGACAGGAACTGAGTATGGATTTGAACTGTTGCTTCATTAACACAAAGTGTATATATGTATATATACATATATACACACACACACATATGTATGCACATACACGCACACACACTATCTATAAAATTCTTAGTTACCTACCTAGTGTTCCTTCAAGGAATAAGCCGAGGTGTTCTTTAGAGAAGTATGAAATATGAAAGATCAAATAAATAAGAATAGTTCACATTTTCATGGCCTCCTAAAATTTACAAAGCATATTTTTTACAATGACTTTTGAGGTGGGTAGTGAGAATATTATTAATCCATTTAACTGATGAAGAAACATAATGACATGAAAAGATTTGTCCATCATTAAATGTGTACATATGATGGAGGGCCTGAACTGAAATATCCTGATTTCAGGATTAATGTTCTTCCATATAATGATTTGGTTCCATCCTACTTGTTCGATAGGTGGATTGGAATTAATACCTCATAATTCCATTGAAACTATCCTATAACATATTCTATCATGCATCAGAACTAATTTTGCTGTATTAGGTGATTGATTAGTAGGTTTTCTGGTCCATTTGATGAAAGAAGTAAGTTGCAAGGCATATCGGATATAAACATTTCTATTTCTTTCCATTTAAAAAAGACTTATTAAGTGTATGCTAGGACAAGGCAATGTATTAGATGTTGGCAATATAAAGACAAAAGACAAAACTAAGAGCTCCTGCCCTATAAGAGCTTACATTCTACTGCAGAGAAACTCCAAGTCCAGAGATAACTAATATAAAACATATATAAAATAATTCAAAATAATTTCAAGATTCAGAAAGGCTTCATATTGAAGGTGACACCTGAAATGAGTCTTGAAAGAAGCTAAGTGGATTCCAAGAGGAAGTGAGAAGGATGATTATCCTAGCGATAAGAAGCAGAATATCATGTGTAGGACTAGCTAATGCGTTAATTTTACCAAAACAGAGAATATAGGAAAGGGAGTACAATGATGGACAAGTTGAAAGGAATCTAGGGGCTAGATTTTAGGAAGACTTAAATGCTGGAATGGGGATTTTACATTTTCTTTTAGAGACAATAGCCGGTAAGGATTTTTGAATAGGGGGATAGGACATGGTAGATGCTCTGGGAAATAGGTGATCTTAAACTTCTTTGGGATGATAGTTTCTAATGTGATATCTGTAACAGCCTATGGCTGAAGAGAAATGAAAAATATAATCCACTCTTCCAAAAGAAAACATTCTATAGCTTCCTAGTGGAATCTGCCATATTATCATAAATCAGTCACCTAGCATAAATCTATGGTGCATAGAGTGCTTGGAGGAATGACCCCTTTGCTTAGAACACAGATGAACAAGTATGCGAGGATTGTCACTGAAGTGCCTTCTACTTTATACATATAAATATGAATGAATGTGTGATTTTTTTTTAAACTTTGAATTTTTTGCTTTTTTTTTTCCCTTTCTTTGAATCCTGAAGCTTGTTTATTTGCTTATTTTAAATTGTCAGTCAGGGACTGAGGAGTTTCATTTCTGTGTGTTCCTCCAACTCTTTTTGCAGCTTAACAAGTCAAATACAAAACTCTGGGGAACTAACTAGTCACATGATGGTACAGTGCATCACATCACATCATTGATTGGTTATACTGCACTGGAATGCTGTAGAAGAGCCTGAAACCAAGAAATCTGGATGCCTGAAGCTTTGAGCTTTCCAATTAGGCTGAAAGGTTCCCTTGATAACCAGTAGTGCTGAAGCTTTTAATATTGTTTGCTCTATCAGTTATCAGTAGCATGTACCAGTTATGAAGGCTGGCAGATGACTTCACACCAGTAAGGCAACACACCTAACTCACATGATCAAATATTCTATCTGAAAAACATCTTTCAGTTTACCATAAACTGGGCATAATTGGGAGCAAATGCTGCTCTCCCTCCTTCAATGCTATCTCTGCCTGTGCAGCCTATTTTGCATCCAAAGATACATTTGAAAGTAGAAATCCCTTAGAGCTAAATATTCTAAACTGACAGAAGAATTTCTAGTGGCACACCAGCCTAGAGCCATGTTTTTATGAGGACATCACTTTCTATTTCTAAGCTTCAGCATGCACTCATGCTTCCTCATTGCTGGGAGCCATGCCACATCAAGTTGCCTCCCTCTCAGCTTTTAATGTTTTTTTAATGGAGTCCAGTTTTCCGCCTAAGTTATGGCCAGCTTTCTGACAAATTGTCAGACACCTAAGCAGCCATAATGGAGGTGTCCCGATGTGACACAGGAAAATGGGAATGACAAAACTCCCATGTCATTAAAAAAAAAGTATTACAAATAATTCATTTTTATCTGATCTTTCCTGAGTCTCTTATGAAGGCTGAGAGGGGTTTGAGGAACATTTAAAAATTAATATGCAATATAAAGTCTTTCCTTGTAAGCTTATAAGCTAAAAGAATAATTTCAGAATCAGCTAGAGAGAGGGCACATTGTACATTTAAAGAGAACTATGTGGGATTTTTTTTTAAAGCATAAAATTCTTCACTTCATAATGAAGTTAGTTTACTGAAATAAAACAAATATGTTTGGTAGGTATCAAGTTACGCAGAATATACAGATACATTAATATATGAATGGATATGTTTATTAACACACATAGCACATATGTACATGCATATACACATATATGTAGAACCTATTTCCAGTGCTTAGTGCATTGCTTGACACATAGTAGGACCTTAATAAATGTTTATATATGAATATATATTTATACACAACTACCCAGAAATATATACACATACACACATGTATACATTCATGGACACACAAAGCTATTACTCTATGTATAAAAAATGCATTTTGAATCCTTGAAAACTCTATCAAGAAATGTAGGGATTTTTCATGTAAAAGGAATTGTGTGTTCCTTTTATAAGTCAGCAACTTAAATGCTTTTATCTATACAGCTCGGGAGACATCTGCAGAGCATTCAGCAATTAAATATGCCCCCAGCTGAACAATAATGTCAGTGCCTGGCCTGCATGTGAATGAGTCCTAGGAAAGTTAAAGGTAAGTGCCCAAGCTGTTGTCAAAAACCTAGGTTTTAAGTTCCTCTTAGAACCATCTCAGAGGTCAGAAAACATTCATGAATTTGTCCAATTCAAATAGACATTTATTTACTCCCTTGACAAGTTACTGAACTTCTCTTTAGGTCTAAACTCCCTCATCTATAAAATGAGATCTTAAATTTAAGGATTTTGAAGATCCTTTTAGGTTCTAAATCTACAATTCTAGGACTAAAGACTCATCAAGCAAAATAACAAGTACATTTAGTTTCTGAAATCAAGATATTGACTAGAGCCCAACCTTAAATTATGGGAGATATTAGATGACTCCTGGGATTGATATGAAAAGTGGAGATCGATTACAAACTCCCCATGGGTAAGGATCAGTGCTTTATACCATGGATCCCTGACAATACCTGGGTTAGTACCTTCTGTGTGGTAGGTCCTCTGTAGTGACTGCTTTATTGTTTGAAAACAATTCCATTTTAGATTGCTGAAAGTCTTCTTTGTAGCCCATCAATTGTGGCTAGTGAGATAACTTAATAGTTGTCCTTCATTTCCTCTAAAAGGTTTATAATCCTAGCTAGCATTGTTAATTGCATCTATGAAAGTGATGTCAATGGAATAATATTATTGGAAGCAGTGAGTTCTATAGGAAGAATATTCAGAAGGGTCTATGAGCTGATTAATGTTGCAGGAAAGTTTACAACTTTATGGTGGGATGTTATAGTTGATGTTAATAAATGGTATTAATTAAGACAATCTCATGCTTATAATGTTAGCTACCCTCTCCATTACCAGGCATAGAATCACAACCTTATAGAATCTCAAAATTGAAAGAAACCTTAGAAATCTAGCTCAGTTCATACCTGAACAAGATTACCCACTAGGGACAGCTAAATGGTACAGTGGGTAGAGCACTAGCGCTGAAGTCAAGAAGACCTGAGTTCAAATCAGATTTCAGACACTTAACATTTCCTAGCTGTGTGATTCTAATTAAATCACTTAACCCCAATTACCTTGTCAAAAAAAAAAAAAAAAGCTATAATGTTTAAAACAAGATTACCCTCTAGGATAAAACTAACAAGTAGTTATCCAATCTTTGCTTGAAGACTTCCAGAGATGAGGAAAACCCCCTGCTTCCTAAGTTATCACTTTACATGTTATCAAAGCTATAATTAGTTTTTCTTTATATTGAACCTAAATTGTCATCTTTGTTACTTCCATTCATACTCCTTTGGGCCCAATATAACAAGCCCTCTTCCACTTGATAGACCTTTAAATATTTGGAGAAAGCAACTATAGTCTCTCAGTCTTCTCTTCTCTAGGCTTGTTCTTCAAAAATCTACATATGGCATAATATTGAATCCATTCACTATCCTGCTTGGTCTCTTCCGGATGTTCTCCAGGTCATTAATGTCCTTCCTAAGATGTAGTGCCCAGAACAGAACACAATGTTCCAGACGTAGTCTCGCAAGGGAAGAGTAAAACCAGGACTACTAGTTCCCTAGTCTTATGTTTTAGGGAGTCAAAATTTGTATTCAGTTGCATACTCTGGATTCGTATTGAGATTGCAGTAAAAATTCCTTAGATCTGTTTTTTTAAAATACAGATTTCTGTCTGTCCCTGCTTCTTCCATTTTGTACTTGTGAAGTTTATTTTTCGAATGCAATTGTAAGATTTTACCTTTTTTACTTTTTCATGTCAATGGAAAGGCTCAAGGTGTATAAGCCCATATGTTACTCAAATAGATCAGTAATTTCATTAATTTAAGAATTCTCTCTAATTATACAGATTGCAACCCATCCATGAGTATTCTTCCTATGCTGATTTTTCCATTCTTCCAAAAGTTCATCAGAGAAGGTCTACTTAATCTGCTAGAGGCTTTCCTTGCTTTCTCCTGACATAGCAAAAGAATAGTAGAACATTTTGTCCATCTGTCATCATCTTTTTTTTCATTATGTGACCAGGCTATCTGCTCTTTTTGCCATACACTTCCTTGATGACATCTTTTATACCTGTTCTTCAGATTTCTTTTCTTCATTTGCTATTTCCTATGTAGATGAACAGGCCAAACTCTTCTTACTTATTACATAGCCCTATGCTCCCCCATATGCTCTTTTTTATATATGACTTTGAGTTGATTTCATCAACTTCCAAGATATGGCAGAATTTCCTAGAATGGCTATGTAATCTGGTAACCAATCTGGCTGCTTTTCCTCTCTTTGTCATGTTTTGTACCATTTCTAGTTCCTTTATAAACATCTCAGGGATGGTGATGTTACAGTCCAAATATGGCAGTTCCATTATATTTAATGTAAAAAAACAAAACAAAAAACCTACTCAGTTTGTTTTTTACAGTTTTTTTCCATTTTTTCTCCGATGTGTAGTCCTTTTTCCATTTTTCTCCTTGAGTGCTCTTGGGACAATTTTTCTTAGCTGCATATTTTGTCCACATTATAAATGAGAAATTATGTAGGAAAAGTCACATAAAGGATGTTATCAAGACAAAGCATAGTCTGAAAAGAAAATGAATTAGTCACATTGTGAAAGCAATAAATAACTAACTGGTAGCTTCTATACATCAGTGGTATTCTTGGGATGTCAGGAGAACTTAAGAAAGTCTCTTGTGTTGACTTTGTTTCAATAATTTTTTGAAGGACACTGAAGAGCAATCAGAGACAGGTTACAATCTGCAAAATCATAGGGAATACTCATATTGATGAAGTTAAAGATTCATCTGAATTGAGATTCAGCATAAAGTTCTAGCCTAATAGAATTTTATTTTTGAATCCTGACTCTGAGAAATGTGTTAGTCATCTTTGTCACCTTGATGTTATCTGCAAATTTGATGAACACATACATATTTTTTCCCTTTGTCCAAGACATTAGCAAAAATGTTAAATGTAATTAAGCCAATCTTAGATCCTTAGGACACTTTAAAAAGAGACCTCTTTCCAAATTGATATTGAAATGCTGGGTCCAGCCATTCAACAAATTTCAATTCCACCTGAGACCTTATTTTGCTTTTCCTTTGTCCAAATCATGAACAAAAATGTTAAATGGCATTGAGCTAGGCACAGAATCTTGGTGCTCTCTACTGAAAATCTTTCTTAATTAGTATTAAAACAGAGTCCTATCTTTCAACAAGTTTCAGATTCATTTAACTATGCTCTTATGAGACTTATATCTTTCCATTTTATCCATTGTAACAACAAGAGACACTTATTAAATGCCCCAAAGGAGAAAATTCAAAGTAACCAAAAGCATAGTGATAGTAAAGCCTTATGAAAGTTAGATTTGGATTTAGAAGAGCTGGGTTTGGATTCTTTCTCTTTTCCCTATTACCTATGTGACTTTAGTTACTTAATCTGGGCCTTTGTTTCCTCATCAGTAAAATGAGAGAGTTCCATTAGCTTTCCTCAAAGATTCTTTCTACCTTTAAGAGATTCTACACTTTCTCTGATTCTGTAGTTGACTCTCCCTTGACTCTCCCATTTTAAGACATATTCTGAGGACAATTTAGCAAAAAAAAAAAAAAAAAAAAAAAAAAAAAATTACGGTGGCTTCTCCACACGTACCAACTACATGGATTAATAAGGGACTTTACCCTTCAGGGCTGCCAATTCTATCAGCACAAAATTCACTAAGCATTTTTCCTTGGGATAAGAAGATAAAAGTGCTTTACCATATGACTCACATTTTAGGTGTTTGCTCTTAAATCAATTCCTGGAATCTTTTGCATGGGTAACATCTGTTAACACACAAAGGCAGATTTGAAATCTAATTCTAGTGCCCTGATAGAGCCATGGATTCATTAAACAGACTGGCTACTGATTTCTTTTTCCATGCTCCTTTGAATTGGATATGTTTTACTGGAGTGGACCTAGTGTGATGGTGCCCAGTTTTACTTTTCATCTCATTTGCCCTCTAGGTAATTTTAATCTGATACATTTTTATTTGCATGTTCTGAAGTAGCATCTTCTTTTTTAAAGTATATTCTTGGGAAGGGTAACACTGAAATGAGCTTTTGTTCCCCTTAGGGACAAACCACTAACATACATCCAAGGGCAAAATCTGTCCCTTGATACACAAGTTAGCCTGGGGATGTCCTAGGTCTGTGTGTATTGCTTAGAAAATGCTTTAAAAAATAATTGCCTTGTGATTAGAATCTGGTGCTAATGGTATGTTTCCATTCCTTAAATCTCAAATCTTTATTTTGTTGAAACAATGAACTTCTTTTCACCTTGTTGCTGGCTGTTTTCCCCCATGGTTTAAAATACACACACACACACACACACACACACACACACACACACACACACACACACTGTCCTCAATCTCCTCAACCCCACCGGAAGTGATTCATATGTAATCTATAGATAAAAATACATTTTCTTTACTCTAAACTAGGCTGTCTTTCATTTAGGTATTTCGGGACAATCAACTAATCAAAAAAAAATTTATTAAGTGCTTGTTAAGTGTAAGGAACTGTATATGACTAATAGAAGAGACAAAGGAATATGCTGGTCTTATATACTAACTCAATGGACAAATTTGCTTTATTTTGCATGACAATAACTAAAACTGATATTCATATAACATTTTAAAGTTTAGAAAGTACTTTGTATATATTGTCTCATTTGACACCCACAACAACTCTGTGAAGTTAATAAAATGATCCCATTTTATTTTTAGGTATCTTTTTTAAAAAGTAAAATATTAATTTTAAAATTTTCTTTAATTCTAATTTTTTAGTTTAAAAAAATTTCTGTTGTAGTTTTGGTGGATAACATCAACCTTAAGTCCAAGTCTTTCCAGATTCCATTTTAAATATTAGGAAATTGATGTTCCAAAGTTTGACTTATATATGGTCATAAAAGTGATAGTATACCAGATAGGAGATTTGAAGGCAGATTTTGACTTCAAGATCAATATGCTATCCATCATATCACACTGCCTCCTAGATATTAGTACATAATCAGTTTAACCACATGTGATGAGCAGAGATAGATATATGAAATTTTCTGACAAATCATTAGACAAGGCTCATTATTAATGTTTTTTTCATAGTAAAGTTTTTTTTACATGCTTTATGATCATTTTATTTCAGTTCTTTGGCCACAAACCACACTATTTCCATTTTATCTCTGCCTATTCTGGAAGGTTAGTATATGACAGCATTTTAAGACATACATGGAAAAAGCCATAATCAATTGCTTTGATATCATAAATGTCAAAGTCCAATCTAGTGCTGAGATGATAGATTGTTGTCATGCTTCATTGATTGGCTTTTTAAAAAATAATGCTACAATCCAAAATCTGATTCTTAGAGGAGAGAAATATCCTAATAATCTATTTTCAAAAGAAGGACAATTTTGCATTGCTTCATACCCATCTTCAGAATAATATCTTAACTGTTTCCCAGGTAATTTTATAGTTTTATAGTTTTAAAAGTAAGTTAATAGCATTCAATCTTTTAGGGAAACTCAGTTTCAATTGTTATATGATGGACAGAAGCAGCTACACCCAAAGAAAGAACACTGGGGAAATGAATGTAAACTATTTGCATTTTTGCTTTTCTTCCCGGGTTATTTTTACCTTCTGAATCCAATTCTCCCTGTGCAGCAAGAGAATTCGGTTCTGCAACATATATTGTATCTAGGATATACTGCAACATATTTAACATATATAGGATTGCTTGCCATCTGGGGAGGGGGTGGAGGGAGAGAGGGGAAAAATCGGAACAGAAGTCAGTGCAAGGGATAATGTTGTAAAAAAATTACCCTGGCATGGGTTCTGTCAATAAAAAGTTATTATAAAATAAAATAAAATAAAAAAAAGAAAGAAATCTTTTAGGGAAACTGGAAGTTAGAGTTATGGTAAATATGTGTGTATTAGTTGTGGAATAGCTATAACCTTATTTATTATATTTTGATGATTATTTTTTAAGGCTGGCAGTAGTGATGAGGGGAGGAGGTTGGGAACCAGAGGATAAAGAAGAGCTAGTGATTGGTCTGTAAACCAGGGAATGAAACTATTTCCCCAGGAGATTTTCCTGTAATATTTAATTGGTGCATTCATTCATATGCCAGCTTGACTCAATAAAAAAAAAATGCCAAAGAGAAAAGAAAAATTAGCAGCAAAACAATAAAAACTATCTCCCCATCCCCCTATAAACCCCTTTAGGGGGTTTCCTTGGAGCCTTAGTTCTTATCCTATCCAAACTTATCAGTTTTTGCTTTTATGCTGGAAGCCCCTGGAAAAAAAAAAAAAGCACTTAAATCTTCACAACTACTCTTCTGGGGAAGAAAGGTTTGACAGTGTCGTCCAGAGTTAAGCAAAATAGCCCTAGGAAAGGCCAAAGGGCTTCCATACTGCAAAGCCTTGGGAGACACACTCTCTCTCTCTCTCTCTCTCTCTCTCTCTCTCTCTCTCTCTCTCTCTCTCTCTCTCTCTCTCTCTCTCTTTCCCTCTCTCTGTTTCTCTGCCTCTCTCTTTCACTGTTTCTCTTTCTCTGTGTGTGTGTGTGTGTTTTTTTTCTCTCATCCTCTCTCTGTTTCTCTTTGTGTGTTTCTCTGTCTCTCATCCTCTCTGTCTTTCATTCTCTCAGTCTCTGTCTGTTTCTCTGTCTCTCTGTGGGTGTCTCTGTCTCTGTCTCTCTCTTTCTCTCTCTGTCTCTCTCTCTCTCTCTCTCTCTCTCTCTCTCTCTCTGTCTCTCTGTCTCTCTCTCTCTCTTTTTCTCCCCCCCTCCCTCCTCAGGGATCAAGTGCCCTTTCCCCAGCCAGCTTGCAAACAAAGGACAGAGCCTCAAAGCTGCATTCCCCATTGCATGACCTCAGGGCCAAAGGCAAAACATTTTATCTCTGGGTCCTAGTGACATAAGCTCCCCAGGCTGTGCAATTGCGGTTTATGAGGTGATGAGAAACCTTTGATGGAATTACTACTTGCTTCTTTTTCTCAGTCTTGCCATGTATTATTCTGTATATTTTCTAGATAAGAGGAAAAGTTTCATAACCAGACTCCAAGGTAGGCCAAGAAAACAAACAAACAAACCAACCTTAAACCCAACAACAATAATAACAACAAAAAATCTCTTGTTCTATTTGAAATTTGTAATGGAGTCAAAACATGGTCTGGATTCGCTGAAAAGCTTCACTGGCAGAGGCTGCCCAACTGCCCCAGGCACAATCCAGCAGGGATGGAAGAGGAGGAGGGAACAGATTCAGTTACCAAGTTTCAGACACTGTAATATTTGCATCCAAAACACAAGGACTTCTATTGACCCAGTCTATTGTGACTGGAAGGGAAAATGCCTAGGCACCTCCTATAAGGTATAAACTCCATTTCTTTCATTTCTTGTTGTGGGGAGCCTTCTTTTCCTGTGGCCTAGGGCTGAGTGATATTGTGTACATATTGAATTCTGATCTGGGGAGAAAGACCTAGTTTTATCCCCTTTGACTTCAGGTAAAATGCTGGGATATGTGTGTATATGTGTGAGTTGTTTGAATTGCAATAAAGATGAGTTTAGTGTGAATGTGTGTCTTGGCAAAGAATTGCTGTCTTTTGGACTCTGTTGATTGTAGCAAATGTGTGGTGTCCTCCAGACATCATTGGATTTAATCCCACAAGGGCTTGGGTTCCAATTTTAGCTCTTCTCTTTACTATCCCTGTGACCGTGGGCAAAACACTTAACATCGCTGGATCTCAGTTTCCTTATCTGTAAAATGAATGGGATTAGTCTATGAATGAATATATTTCACGGATCATTTTTTAGAAAATAGAAATATTTTGATAAATGTATTTTAATGTAGCATTTCAATTAGTTGTATTTCAAGTAATTAGTTTCCTTTATAATCCTCCATATTTTATTTTACTCATTAGAAAAAGATTCTAATAGTCAACTGTGATGGACTTGGCTCTTTTCAACAATGAGGTGTTTCAAGGCAATTCCAATAGACTTGTGATGGAGCCATCTGCACCCAGAGAGAGAACTATGGAAACTGAAAGTGAATCAAAGCATAGTATTTTCCTTTTTTTTTTTTTGGTTGTTGTTTGCTTGCTTGGTTTTTTTAATGTTTTTTTTTTTCCTTTCACCTTTTGATCTGATTTTTCTCGAGCAGCATGATATGTTTAGAAGTATTGCATATGTTTAACCTATTGTTTGCTGTCTATGGAAGGAGGTAAGAGGGAGGGAGGAAAAAAATCTGGAACATAAGGTTTTACTAAGGTGAATGTTGAAAACTATCTTTACATGTATTTGGAAAAAATAAAAAGCTATAAATAAATTTTAAAAATAAAAAATTTTTTAAAAAGGGAAAAAAAAAGATTTTGAGAAAGGGATCCATATGATTTTACCAGATTAGCAAAGGGATCCATGAAAGTTTAAGAATCTCTTAAAGTTCTCTTCTAGCTCTAAATTCAACCAAAAGTTTAGATTCCACTAGACTTAGATGGGAAAAAACAGTGATTCTTCTATCTTTCACAAACTTGGAAAGAGCTTTTAAAGTTTCTTTCCCTGGAACGATTTAGGTACCCCACTCATACTTCAAATTTTTCCTCAGCACCTAGCTTCTAATTGTAAGAGAAGTAGGTGGCTAAAGTGACAGACAGGTTTGGTGCTTTACTTTTGAGGGCTGGTGTTTATTTCCGTGCTCTCTCTTCCACTCCCCAATTTAAAGAATCTCATACAGGCCTTTATTTTACTGCTGAAAGCAGAGTAAGAGAACTCAGATTTCATGCCCTGAGGTCTGAATAAAGGAATAAAAACAACACAACATTTGCATCTATTTAACAGTCTTGATTCTAAGAGTCCCCACAGTGCAAAAGGGAAAAAAAATTCTGTATCTGCAGGTTAAATGGAGCTGTTCTGAGATATTTGCTGAAAATATAATTCAGAAAAAGATAATCATTGTCATAAATGACCTAGGAATTCATGGCCTTACGATTGAAAACACAAAACCTAAAAAGGTTACATTCTCTTGCTTCTCTGCCTACCCCAGATATCAATGAACATCAGCTAAAGGTGGCTGGAGAACCAATTTCATGCATCTACTGTAGGAGGAAATGAACTGAGCCAAGGGCAAAAATAAAATTATACAAATGTTATTATAGACTAGCCTGCTTCTGTCCTAGTTTAATTCAAATTTCAATGCTGCAGGCTTTGCTCCTGGCAGTAGCCTTCCTGAATAAATCAACATTTGCTTACATCTAAATTATTAGAGAAGCATGTGACTTTGTTTATTGTATAAATTATACGCAAGGTTAAAGCATTAACTGTTCAACTGGCTTTGTTCAGCCACCTAGCTACCTCTCCATCCCCAAACCACTTCCTCTCCAAATAGAAAGAAAGGGAAGAAAAAAAAAAAACAACTCCAAACTACTTATTTTTACACAAGTGAAACAATAAAAGAACTTCAAGCTCAATGAGCCTGCTTCTATGCATCCGGCAAAAACGCTGCTAAAGAGAAGGTGGGAGGGACCTTTTCCAATTAAAAACAAAGTGCAGTAGACAAGAAAGCATTTGCATTAAACTATGAGGTTATGTCTATGCAGTACAAAATGAAATGAAGATCTGGCAGTCTTCCAGTTAAATTGGTTAATAGAGATGGCCAGAGTAATGTGATCTCTCCTTCTCATCCTCATACCCTGGATCATTTTGGCTTTAGCTTTGGGAAATAAGGAACTCCAAATTATACTAAAATATTGAGTCCAAAACAATAGCAACCAATAAGGAAATCATTGTGTGTGAATCTCACTAGGAATGATACACTGACAACCTCTCTATGTCTACATCACAGGAAGCCGTGGGTAGAGATTTGGCAATTATCCAGTTTGGTTGCACAGATTGAGCAAATAAATCTGAAACAAAGTTGCTCTGTAGAAAAAGCACTGGTCTTGGGGTCAGAATACTGAAATCCATCACTATTAGCTACATTTCTGTGGACAGATTTATAAACTCTTCGGGCCTTCAGTTTCCTCCTCTGTAAAATGGGAGTAATATAATAACGAAGTAGTATAAGTATAATAATAGTTAATACTACTTCATGGTGCTATTGTGAGACCTTGTTATATAATAAATGTAAGGGGCTTTGTAAATCATAAATCTACGGTAGAAATGTGAACTATTATTAAAATCTGAGTTTAAAAATCTAGCCTCTTGAAATAGACAATGCAACCTAATCTAGTCTAAGCCAATTCATTTTATTAAGTGCCTATGACAAAATTTAAAAGAATCCCTGCCCTTTAAGAGTTTACATTCTACTGGAAGTATGGATACACTCACTAAGTTAGATCTATCCATAATCATTTGAGTAGAGAGGAATCACTAATAACTACATGTGTTTCAAAAGCTTCTCTAGTAGGTATCAGCAAATAAATTAACTCAAGAATATTCAGGTTTCTAAAAAGTGGACTGCCCAGGGAATGCATTCTAGATATGGAATCTAGAATGGAGTACTTTCAGACAAAGTAGGAGGTTTGCAAAGAGATAGGCAGAGAGGATGTAGGAGATGGGGGAATTGGTACTTTACCTCCCTCCTCTAAATGATTCAACTGATATAATCACATATGATGAGGTACTGCTATGGTTACAAGATTTTGGTTTTGGTTTTCATCAACCAGCTATCCATTTAAAAGTATAAACATCTCTCTTCAGTGGAGTCATAAGGATCAACAGAATTGGCTGAACTGAATGCCTCAGGAGACTTTGAATAGCTAAGTCCTGGAGACAGCTTAGGAGTTAAGTTCAGGTGAAGAACCCAAATATTTTTCTCTTGGGAAAAAGGAAGTAAATTTCTCTTTTCTGTCTCTACTATCAGCAATGCTATTAAAAGCATTGCTTTCTCAGAATAAGACATATGATCCAGAAATTGGAGAATAAGTTTGAAGCACAGTGAAGGGAGAAAAAAACATCCTGTAGGTAGACTCAGAACAGAGAAATATTCACTCAACACCAGGAAGTATCTTGAAGGAGTGGGATCTCTGGCAGAAAAAAGCATACATGGCTATGGACTCAAGAGAGACTAAGGCTTACCAATTGAGAATTGATCTGTGGAGGACTATTTCTGGGGATCCAGCTAAGCAATTTCCCCAGTGTCGATGCTGTGCTCCTGAGAAGGTATGTAAGGAATCCACGGGAGAGAAAGGACTTCGAGGTCTGACAAGACCCGGAAAGTGAGTAATCTTGGTTCATGTGTTTTCCATAAGTTTGCCTCATTATTATCGTACTCTATTTTTGTAAATGTTATGATCACAGACACTGCTTGTCTTCAGGTTTATAATAGTATTTTGTAACTACATTTTATTACTATTCCATGTGAGTAAATAACTTTGTTTTGATTTAATCATGGCCAAAGGCTGGCTTTAAAAGGGAACCATACCTATAGTGGGCCATGTGCTATACTTTTAGGGGTATAACTTCATAGGGTACACCCAAGAACTTGGGCATAGTTCTATCTCTCTCTGCAATTTGCAAACCTTTGAGTTTAGAGTAATGTGAGGGGTCTTTCAAAAGGAAGATGATGAATGAGGTAGTTGGACTAGATCTCTAAGGTCCTTTCAAATTCTAAATCTATGTTCTACATAGATGTTCCATAAATCATGTTGATTTATATTAAAATTTTTAGGAACACAAAGAAGCATACTTGTATTTACCAAAGCTCTATGTCACCTTGTCATTATATTCAAAAGGGCCTTTGTATGAAAAGTTCTTCCAAGAAGTGCTTTGAAATAAGACACAATAATTGTTGAATTCTTACAAAGTTATGGTCACTAACCTCTTTTCTCTGTGATACTAAAAGGACTTCTAATGGAGCAAAAATAGAATTGGACTCTAAAGATACAAAAATTGGTGGAAGCCATCAGCTTCTGGTTTAGAAGTTAGTTTTAGATTAACTTTTCCTTCTTATGCTACATAATTAGGATTCTTATGCTACATCTTCTTTTGGAAAATTAATAGATCTTTTTCTGGGAATTTTTCTTTCTTTCTTTTTTTTGGGGGGGGATGATTTTAAAATTCTAAATTTAGAAACTGTCAGCTAAACTTAGTTACTATCCCATTCACTAAAAGAAAAGAAAAAGAAATGGGATAATTCATAAAACCATGAACTCCAAACTCAATTTGGCTTAATAATGTATATTTAAACTTTAACAAAATAATATGATATACTTTTAATTTTTTTATCTCCTAATGATTTTTCTTTTTGCATATTTGTTCTTTTTTCTGTTTTTTTTTTTTACATAATTATAGTTAAAACAGATTAGTGTTTGAATTCTGAGGAACTGCTTTATATGTCTTTTCATATTTCTTTGAATTCATATTGGCCATGTTTTATGATGTAATATTATCTCATTACATTTATGTATATCATAATTTACTCAGTCATTCCCTGATAATTGAACATATGGGTTGTTTCTATTTTTTATTGTCATTATAAATAAAGTCACTATGATTAATTTTGTAAAAATAGATTTTTTTCTTTTTGTAACATATTTAGAGATTACAAGTAGGATCACTAGGTTGAAAGACATGATAATTGTATAGCTTACTGATTGCTAGATTATTTTTCAAAAAAGATTATACTCCCACACCTCCACCAAGAGTATGATAGATTACCTGTTTTTTTCACACTGTAGTAACAGTGAATTTTATAATTTTTGACTATTTTGCTATTGGCATAAAATGATAATGAGGAATCTTTCTTATTCTTCTGTCAATAGTTATATAAGTTTTTTACGATCTAGTTATTCACCAATGCCTTAACATATTGTCAACCATGTATATACTCTGTTCTAAGACGTTGTGTTGATGGTTGGATCTATCCTAAAAGTAAATTGTTTTCAGCAGAACAAGAAGATAAAGGCTTATTGCTGCCCTTGGTGTTTTATATAGATTTCATCGAATTTAGACAGCAACCTTGGAGTTTATTTATCTGAACTCCCTCATTTAATAGATGAGGAAACCATGGGGTCCAGAGATTAAATGGCTTACCTAAAGTCATTCACTTAATAGGTAGCAAAGCTTGTCTATGAACTCAATTTCTATCAATTGCGCAATGACAAGTACTAATTTAGTACTATACTTGGGCCCCTTGTTTCTCTCTTATACAATATTTTATACACATGAATAGAGCAAGTCTTCTTTTGATATGGGTATAATGGAACCTATGAAGCAGTATACTGGCAAAAACATGTTAAGCTAAATACTTTCTGATCCCTCCCCCCACAAAAATGTTATTTTTTGAAGCCTCCCTGGCCATAGGTTCTCCAAGGCTATACTGATAGGTCACAAGGTCTTAAAATGTCCACTCTCCATCTGGGAGCTCTTTAAGTATGACATTAGCAATGGATTGTACTTATAGTCTGGTCATAAGTATGGAGAGGCTTCTCACCTAAGGCATACAAGGTGATTTTTTTATTGTTGTTTTGTCTTCTTTTAATCACAGAAATATATGACATGGACAAAGAGATAAAACAGTTCTTAGTACTGGTTCCTTTCTACTTCTTTAGGAGTAGTAATAGAATAACAGAAGATGCTTGGACAGTAATCTTACTGCATTTAGATTATTTCCAAACATTACTTTCTCTGTTGATGCTATTTATAAAGACATGAAAAGATATTGCACTGAATAAGAAGGTAAGTCTCTTTACCAGAGGAAGAAAGAACCACAATGATGAAATCAGCTTCATTTAAATATCTAAGTATGAATGATATTGTGCCTATAGGAATATTAAAAGCAGTCTATATAAGATAGAATATATCCAGATGGCAACCATCTGTGAGGGAATATGGTATAGTAGAAAGAATATTGGATTTGGGCTCAGAAGACCTTAAGTACCAGTTCCCATCTCTACCATAGTGTGATGGTAATAATGAAATTATGAATGAATGAATGAAGCATTTATTAAATGCTTATCATGTGCAAAGCATTGTGATAAGATACAAATAGAAACGTATTGATTGTCCCTATTTTGAGAATAGGGACACATTCTTTTTAAAAAAAATTAATTTTTTTTTAGTTACAAATTCCCTCCCTTTTCCTCCCATAGAGAAGGCAAGAAAACCAAAATCCATAACCAATATGTATAATCATACAAAATAAATTTCCAATTTAGTCATGTTCCAAAAAGAGAAAGAAAGGAAGGAGAAAGAGAAGAAAATATGCTTCAAATTACCGTCTGAACCCATAAGTGGTAGCAGGTTTTTTCCAAGGATCCTTAAAATCATGGTAGTTCATTCTCTTGACCAATGTTACTAAGTCTTTATAATTGAATAACATTACAATATTGCTGCTACCATATAAATAATTTTCCTGGTTCTGTTCATTTCACTTTGCATCAATATCTTGCCAGGATTTTTTTTCCCCCTGAGGCAATTGGGTTACATCACTTTCCCAGCATCACACAGCTAGGAAGTATTAAATGTCTGAGACTAGATTTGAACTTAGGTCCTCCTGACTTTAGGGCTGGTGCTCTATCCACTGTACCACCTAGCTGCCCCTCTTGCCAGGATTTTCTGAAATCATTCCCTTCCTCATTTCTTACGGCCCCAAAATATTTTGTCACACTCATATATCATAACTTGTTTAGTTGTTCTTTCATTGATGGACAACCTTTCAGTTTTCAATTCTTTGCTACCACAAAAAAGCTATTATAAATATTTTTGTACATGTGGTTCCTTTTCCTCTTTCTTTGATCAAAGAGGTTGCATTCTAATGGGGAAGACACCACATATGAAAATTTTCTTTTGTTAAGTCAGAAGGAAAAGTTCCTAGTTGTTAGGGCACAATAGTAAAGTAGATAGTAATACATCTTTTTAAAAAATGTCATTTCATGGATAAAATCATATCATATGGATAAAACCATTTGAAAATGATAAGGACTTTGGTGGCAAGAACTTTCTTTTCTGAGTCTTTAATACCTACAGAAGCATTTGCTAGGCTGCATTTTTATAGAGACTGCTTCCCAGAATGATGGCTCTAGCACAGGGTTAGAAGCATTACTCTTCCCAGTGCTCCTGCATTCAGGGTCCTGGACTATTTCCATCAGAGTCCAAGGGGAGATGGTGGTCAAGATGCTGGTTGTTTGACTTACCTAGCACATGCTGTTTGTCTCTTCCTCAGGCTGTCTTGTTGTTTCAGCTAGGCTGGCTTATGTACCTTGTGTGAAGCAATTGAGGAAGATGGCTGATTCCTTCTCTACAAGAGTTGCTTCCTTGGATGATGACTGTGAGAGTTGAGTTGAAGGCAAGAGTGCTAGTCTTTGGATGCCACTATTCATAGATTGTTGTTGGTTGGTTTAGCAGTTTTTGGTGATGATGAGGAAAATTGACTACTTCTACACAGTGATTTTTTTTCCTTAATAAGAACTTTAGGGGTTGGACGAAAAGCTCATATGGTGATTTAAGGTAAGTTGATAGTTCTAAGACTCTCGCAGTCAAGAATACTGAGCTGTTTCCATAAAGGTCTGAAGAAAGATGATGATCAAGGTGGTAGCTTGACTTGCTTGGTACATGTTGCCACCTGTCTCTCCCTCAGGGTACCTTACAGTCTTGTCAATTAGGGTAGCTTGCCTATGATCCATCTTCTACAATTATTGTAGGGATTAAGCATGATAATTTAAATAAATTGCTTTGTAAATTGTAAAGCACTTTATAATTTATTTTATATTAACCACAGATATATATGTCATAAAAAGTCAAACTGCTTTTTCATTCCTTCTGTCGTTAACTCTATGAAACTTATATGAAAACTAAAACAGGACAAAATAAAGTAAAATAAAAACCAGATAGTATTTATTTGGATTTGGAGGAGAATTTTTTTTTTTTTTTGTTCTTCAACATTTTTAATATTCTCTTCTAGGACAAAATATTTGGGGATGGAAAGGACTTTTAAAAAATTCAATAGTATTTTATTTTTCTAATTACATTTAAAGATAGTTTTCAACATTCATATTTGTAAAGTTTTGAGTTCCAATTTTTCTCCATCTCTCCTTAGCTTTCCCCTCCCTAGGACAGCAAGCTATTTTACACACACACACACACACACACACACACACACACACACACACACACAAAGTGAAAACCATGCTTTCCATGGTTCTATCTCTGGTTGCAAATGGAATTTTCTGTTCCAAGTCTATTAGAATAGTCTTGGATCACTGTATTGCTGGGAAGAGCTAAGGTTATCATAGTTCATCTTCACATAATCTTGTTACTGTGTACAATATTTCCCTGGTTCTGCTCACTTCACTTAGCATCAGTTCATCAAAATCTTTCTAGGCTTTTCTAAAGACAACCTGATCATCACTTCATATAAAACTATAATATTCCATTATATTTGTATATCACAACTTATTCAGCAACTCCCCAATTAATGGGCAATCTACTCAATTTCTAATTTCTTTCCACCACAAAAAGAGCTGCTATAAACAGTTTTGCATATGTTGGTCTTAATGGATAAGTCTTGTTATAATCAAAATTTTCTATTTTGTGATCAGTAATGGTCTCTAGTTCATCTTTGGTCACAAATTTCTTTCTCCTCCACAAGTCTGAGAGATAAACTATCCTATGATCCTCTTATTTATTTATAATCTCGTTCTTTATGCCTAGGTCATGGACCCATTTTGATCTTAATTGGATAAGTCTTGTGACATAATTTAATCAAATCTTCTTATTTATAGTGAAGAAAGTGAAATTTGAGAAAGAAAGGGTCTTCTAAAATATTTTTGCATATATGTAGTAAGTATTGGAAACAGAATTTGACTTCACATCATCAGCCACCATATCTAGTATTCTTTCTAAGACGTATACTATTCTTCAGTTCCCTGGGTCATGGAAGCTAAAAATGTTTTAATTATTCAATTAAATCAGACACACTTTCAATTTTAAGTAGCTACCAAATTCAAGGTAAAATGTAGTGGATTTTTGTTTATTTTGGTGGGAAAGGGAGGCAAGGATATGGCAGTAGGGGAAGAGAAATTTATGCATGTGATTTATGCATATATGAGATCCAACCCAAATATCCTTGCCTTATAATTTCTGATTTTCCACAAAAGATTGTGGATCCAATTCTATAGGAATTTGTCAGGATTTAAATTAATGGATTGAATAAAAACTATTGACAACTTCTGAAGATCTATTGGAGGTATTTTATAGCACATGGAGAATTGGAAAGAGAACATGGGTCATATCTGCTTTAGAAAAATGAAGTATAGGTGATTATTATAATATTTTATTTTTAAGTTAAGTCTTCTGAAGATGGTTTTACCTAGTAATTTTTCCTTGTGGATTGTAGAGCCTTTACTTAAAGAGGGGAAATCAGCATAATTTTTCTCTTTATAATGCTTTTGGACATCTTTGGAATACTCCTTCATGCTCCTATAACAGCTACCTCCTCCCTTCCTCACCTCTCCTTTTCATCTTTCTTTGTGTGTTGTCTTTCCTGATTTAATTGTAAATTCCTTGAGGGCAGGAACAGTTTTTCTTTTTAAATATATTTAAATCTGCAGAATTTAGCATAGCACTTGATACATAGTATCAACTAATCAACATTTATTAATCACCTACTATATGCCAGCAGCTTAATAAATATTTATTGACTAAGCTAAGTTAATGTAATTTTTTTTTTTTTTTTTTTTTTTTTTTTTACCATACTATACTATCCAGAGATCCAGAGACAAAATCTACTCAGGGTAATAGTAAGGAAGTGGTAGAACTAAGAATACAATGCATAGTTCTCCAAGTCAAGATTGCTACTCAATTTGTAGATGCCTGATGCTTTAGCCAAATCAGTATAATACCAAGTGAATTTAAGAAGTAACAGTTATCCTATAGTTTTGAATCTTTGTTGTTAATGTTTGGTTATTTCAGTCATGAACAACTTTTTGTGATCCTATTTGGGGTTTTCTTGGCAAAGATACTGGAGGAGGTTTGCCATTTCCTCCTCCAGTTCATTTCATAGATGAGGAATTGAGGCAAACAGGAGTAATTAACTGCTTCAGGGTTACACTATTTGTAAGTGCCTGAGGCTGAATTTGAACTCAGGAAGATGATTCTTCCTACTTCAGACCCAACACTAATGTGTACTACCAGGATGCCCAGTTTGGGATTGTATAGACAGTCAAACTGATTCAGACAAGCAAAGGAAAATCTTTAAACCATTTTCCTCCTGTTGCTCTACTGTTCCAACAATCTTCAATATCTGCTATTTAAAGTATAAATTCTTGCTCCTGGTATTCAAAAAAGTTTACAATCCTGTTGTGTTTTTTTCAGCTTTATCTTGTGGTATTCTTCTTCTTTAAAATATAATATATATGATGGTTCTCTTTGGGAGCAGGTTTCTTGGGGAGGTAGCCCTAGTATCAGTTCAGATCAATAATCACCCCAAATGCAGCCAGGTGTTAAAAGTTCAGATCTTTTATTGCTTCCTCAAAATAGACCAGTTAGTTTTCTTGGCCTGTCTCTCTGCTTGGTTCCAAGAGCTCCCTCCGAATGTCTCCAAATCCAAAATTTGTCCTTCAGCCTCCAGCCAGCCAGGTGGAAAATGGAATGACTCTCTCTTGCTTCCGAGAGAGGGCTTGTGGGCTTCCTCCCAGAGTGCTCCTCTGCAACCCCTGGCAATGTTCTGAAGTAACTCACTAACAGGAAGCTAAGAGCCTCTTTATATGTGATCTCCCAAAGGTTGACTCCTCCTTCTGGAGGCAGGGATTAAGGTGTGAATTCGGATATCTCATACTAAACTCTGAAATCTCCCAAACATGTGAACTCCAATGAGTACTTAAATACATTAGTGAGCTAGAGGATTTGCAAAGTACCATGCTAAATTAGCACTTTGTAAGGATTCCAACATTATTTTATGGTATTTCCTTTCCCATATTCCATATTTCAATCAAATTGGACTATCAAAATCCTCCTCATCCCATCTCCATGCCTTTACTCCTAAAATTTCTCATGCTTGGAAGAGATGCTCTTATTCCTATCTCCATCTGTTTAGTTCTTTATTTTCCTTAAAGATCCAACTTATGTTCCCTGGACTTCCCTAAGAAGTCTTTTTTTGATTCCTGATTTGATTATCCTTCCCCTTCTTTCTATATTCTTGTCTCCCAGGTGAAAGTGAACTCTTCCTTCTCCAATTTTTCATGGTATTTTGCCTGGATCTCAACTTTATGTTTGTCACATTTTTATTGTAACATAATTATTTATGCACATATCTTTCTTCCAATTAGATTATAAGCTCCTTGAAAGCAAATTTCATATGGTAGTCAGTGCCTAGCACAATCCTTTACGCATAGGAAGTGACTGATTTATATTTGTTGTTTTCTAATGTCTCACAAAGAAGAACACAATTCAAAACACATGAAAGGAGGTTGAGCTCAGTACTTTGAGCCATGGGTCAGATGATTTAGCTCATGTTATATTCATGAAAGGAAACCCTCCCAATCAGGTTTAGCCTCTGGCAAAATGGTGACTTAGTTGGAAGATTTTTTTTTTTTTAATAGAATCACAAAGCTGGAAGGTGACCTTAGATACCTTTTAGTGTTCTAGCTCTCTGCTTTGTTATGACTCCATGATCATGGTGACTGTTGTAGAGTCTTTATCTACAGGATACCTGGGTTCTCGGCCTGGCTTGCTACTAACCAATTGTGTGACCTTAGAAAAATAATTTAAGTTCTCTGAGTCTTGGTTCCTTCATTCTAAAGAAAGAGGGTGGACTAGATCTGAGTTTCTTAAACTTTTTCTACTTGTCATTACTTTTCACCCCAATTTTTTTTTATAGAACCCCAGATGGGACGGGTATATAAAATAGGTCTACAAATCAAACACTTATTGAAAATAAGTCATAATTTTGCAACTCTATATAATTTATGTGATTCCATATGGGTTAGTTTAAGAAGCTTTGGATTAAATAATCTTTACAGAAAATCTTCCATATTAAACATTCTATGGGAGACATCTCTTCTCCCTACCTCTACCCCCACTTCCAATTCACACATACAGAAGAGTTCATATTGTATAGATTTGACCTAGATTTTTAAAGGATGGGCAAAGCAGACCTTTCTCTCACTACTATTTTATTCAGTAGATGTCCAAGATCCATTTGGACAAAATAAATCTTCAACTTTGGAGGAAAATAAATTTAGATGTCTTTGAAACAAATTATCAGGTACGAAACAGGTAGTTTTCAAGTTATACATGAGCAATATGTGGTATAGTAGATAGAAAACTGGACCTGGAGTCAGGAAGATCAGGGTCAAAGTTTTATCTCTGATATTTACTTACTGGCTGCATGATCTTGGAAAAGTCATTTGACCTCTCAATGCTCCAAACAAGTCTTTATAAGTTTGCAGAGAAAAATATAGCTCTAAATTGGGAGAGGGGGTCTCCTCAGCCAAGAATTCCCTATATCACTGAAATAAAACAGCTCTTTCCCTATCCCTATCCATTCATGGACACCTAAGTGGAGAAGTGGTTAGAGTGTTGGGGTTTGAACCAGGAAGACTCTTTCAAATCCTGCCTCAGACACTAACTAGCTGTGTAATCCTGGACATGTCACTTAACCCTGTTTACTTCAGCTTCCTCATCTATAAAATGAGCTAGAGAAGACAATGAATGACAAACCACTCCAGTGTCTATGCCAAGAAAATCCCAAGTGGGGTCACAAAGAGTTGGACAGGACTGAATAAGAGCAATGACAAAATAGATTAGAATTCAGAAGAATGAGAGTAAAAGAGGTACGTCATGGAAGGCATAAAGAAAATGGGCATTATTTGAACTAAAATGAACAGAGAAATAGGAAGAAATAAAATAGGATAAGCATAAGCAGGAGGAGAGAATAAAAGAGAGTTGAGTTGTTGTTGTTTGAAATGCAACAAAGGCAGAAATGGATAAGCCCTATAACCCCTTGATGAAGACTCTAAAAATAAATGTAGTTGTTGGCAAGCCTTAGCATCCACAGAGTTGTAGAGGTTGTTAGTTGAGTAGTGCACATAGAACAACAGGATCCATAGATTTCTGACTTAATGATGCTAGTAGTCTGTATGACCACCTAAATTGCAGTAGATTTATTATTTACATTATAATCGCATTTAAAAATTAAAACATATGTCTGTATGTTCAATGCTTTTAAAATATTGTTGAACTGAGCCGCAGAGTTTTATGTCCAGTAACAGGATGTAATTTCCCTGTCAAATCAAATTGTTGTTTGTTTTTTGTGTTCTACATTATTATGGAAATTTCATAGTTTATCAGCTCCAATGAGGTCTACTGAAATGAGCTAGCCACTTATGTGAGCTTCCCTCCTCAATGCCCTGATTCTTTTTCTATTTATGCTAATGTTATTTTATGCTAATAATGTGCTATTTTTTGTTTGGGTACCAGTATAACCTGATTCATTTGAGGAAAGGGAATATTTTTAAAGCTCTTGGGTGAAAGTGGTAACAACTGAACTGGTTTTAGCCAGAGAAAAGTCAGTGTTTGCTCCATTATCCTCTTCTTGCACCCTGTATTTTCTTACCACCTTCTAGCAGTGCATTGCTCAACTGAACAAGTAAGAGTTGCTTTTTGTTGTTGAGTCATTTTTCAATCCTATCCAACTCTCTGTGATCCCATTTGGGATTTTCTTGGCAAAGATACTGAAGTGGTTTTCTATTTTCTTCTCCAGTTAACTTTACAGATGAGGAAACTGAGGTAAACAGGGTTAAATGAGCCCAAGATCATATAGCTAGTAAGTGCGATTGGATTTGAACACAGGAAGATGAATCTTTCTGACTCCAGGCCTGGTATTCTATCCATGTGTCACCTAGCTGCCCATGTTGTTGCTTAGGGCTCAGTTAATTTTGCCGACTTCCACCACCAGTTTGCTTAGTTTAGCTCCTAGTGAATATAAGTGTAATGATAATTTATTGTGCAACTAAGCAATCTTGTGAGAAACTCCACTGTCTAACAGCAATTTACTGAGGTGTATTTCTTATCTCGGTTCAAAGCCAAAATCCTGTTAACAATAATGTGATTTGTGTGCCTAGATTCTTGAGTGAACAATGTTATAGGTGTACTTCACCAACCACTGTTGTTCTGGACACAGGATATCTCTTTTCTCTAACTGTGGATCTTATAACTTGCCTTCATTTGTGTGTGTGTGTGTGTGTGTGTGTGTGTGTGTGTGTGTGTGTGTGAGAGAGAGAGAGAGAGAGAGAGAGAGAGAGAGAGAGAGAGAGAGAGATACAGACAGACAGGTAGACATAGAGACAGAGAGATGGAAAGAGAGATAGAAACAGAGACAGACAGAGACACAGACACAGAGAAAGAGAGTGAGAATGAGAAAAATTTTGGCTGTTTAGAGTCAGTGGGAAAAGATGTTTTCTTTTTGTTTACCTCAGTTTCTTCATCTATAAAATGATCTGGAGAAGGAAATGGCAAACTAGTATTTTTGCCAAGAAAACCCTGAATGGGGTCATGAAGCGTTGGAAGTGGCTGAAAACAACAGAACAACAAATTTGTTAATGGAGTTTAATGTTTGATGGAAAAGTCCAATCCAAAAGTTTGGCCCCTTATTCCCCAATAGTTAACTCTGACACTTTTTTCTTAAGAACACTGTTGGAACAGATGTACCTGGCTGGAAGCTGCCAGTTAGAGGCCAAATAAAATTGTGAATATGGCTCCCACTGGTTTTTTTAATTAACAACCAAACTCATTCATTTCCTTAGCCAGTCTTCAAAGTCTCACCCTATCAACCCAAACCTTATAGTACCCTAACCTATAATACAAAATCTCCGCTTTAGCTAAGCCTGTTTTCTTATGGTATTCTGAACAGCAGACTATGTATGTTCTCTACCTCCCGAAAAGCTTGCTGGAAAGAGGAAGACCGAGTTCAAATCCAGCCTCAGACACTTACTAGCTGTGTGACCCTTGGCAAGTCCCTTAATCCCCTAACTACTGTGATGTGATAGAAAAAAGTGCTGGCCTTGGAGTCCTTTCTTTTTGTGAGGCCATTGGGGTTAAGTGACTTGCCCAGCTACTGCTAGGAAGTGTTTAAATTACTTGAACTCAGGTCCTCCTGACTTTAGGTGCTCTATCCACTGTGCCATCTAGTTGCAGCTGCACTTGCATTTATAAAGGGCCATATCACCCAACTAATCAAAGTTAAGCCAATAAGCATTTATTAAGTGCTTATTATGAACAGGAGACATGCTAAGTGCAGGGAAACAAAGAAAGGCAAAAATGCCTCTGCCCTTAAGGAGCTCACCATCTAATGGAGGAAACAACATACAAACAACTATGAGACAAAAGAGATGAAAAGAGACTTCTTGTAGAATGTGGGATTTAAGCTGAGACTTGAAAGAAGCCAAGGAATCTGGGAGTCAGAGAGATGAGGGAACAGAATTCCAGGCTTATATGAGCATTGATCTCCCACAAAGCCTAATAGTCCTCTGAACACAATGGACAAGTATTAAGCTCCTGTTAGAATGCCCAGAGATAGGAAAGGGGGCATCTTATGTGAGGAGTAGCTAGGTAGTCCAGAATGGAGAGTACTACACTTGGAATCAGGAAGATTGTATTTAAATCCCAACCTAGACATTTACTATATAGATTAGTGAAACTCAGTCAGCCTCAGTTTCCTAATTGTAAACTGGAGATTATAATAGTACCTATCACTTGAGTTGTGATAAGAAGCAAATGAAATTATTAATACATATGTAAACTACTTTGCAAAGATTAGCTATCATTAAGCAACTCATTCTAATTTTGGATAGCAATGGTTATTAGGAAATATTACTTTAAATGGAACCTAAATATACTTCTCTGCATTTTCTCCTCATTGTTTTTACTTTTTCCCTCTGGAGTCAAGCAAAAACAATTGTGAATCCTCTTTCAGTAACACACAGCTCTTGAAATCCTGAAGACATGATCAAGTCTTGAATGATAGCTGTCAAATACTTGAAGAGCTGTCTACATGACAAATACTTGACCTGTTCCTTTCAAGTCATGTGATTAGTGGTTTTGAAGAAAACAACTGAGTCTTTTACTGGGCTATTATTTGTTCTTCTTTATGGTCTCTAAGTGTTCAAAATTTTGATGGACAGAGGGATTCAGAGCTGATTTAACTTAATTTTAGTTTTAACAGGCACTTTTAATTGCCTGTTGTGTCCAGAGGACTGCATTAGGTTTTATAGGAGATCAATGCTTAAAAAAGACAAATTTCCTACCCTCATAATAATTCACATTTATGTGAGGAATTAAAATGCTTTCCTCACGAAAATTCTGTGAGGTAGGTGTTGTAAATATCATTATTTCTATTTTATAAATGAGAAAATTGGGCTAGAAAGAGTCAGTGACTTGTTCAACATCACATGACCAATAAGCAGCAGAACCAGAATTCAAACCTATATCCTTCCTAACTCCACATTCAGCACTTTAAGAAAAAAACAAAACAAAACCATAATACCACTATTCTATGTATTCTTTTGTGTTGCTTATACTCTAGGAAGGAGATGAGATTCAAAGATAGTTTGTTGTAATAAACAGTATAATACCATAAATGCATTAGAAAGCTGAAAAACAAAGTACTTCATAAAATTGGGGTGGGGGGCTTGGAAGGTAGAGGAAGAAGATCATTGTGGGGCAGGAAGTCTTCTGGAGAAGTTGGCATTTGAATTGGGCTTTAAAGTAGGAATTCAGACTGAAGGGGAAGTGGGGATGAGTATGTCTGGGATAGGGCCTTACCTGGAACAAAAGAGTATTTGACAAGCACAGATTTGTTTGGTTTGATTTGGTTAAAGCATTAAGTGTGTAAGGTAAATTAAATTGCATAGGTGTCAGCTTAATGATTCTCCCTTCTCTTTACTATTTAGATAACAGGGAGACATGGAAAATTTTTGATCTGGGTGATGACATGGAAACATATGAGGAAGATTATTTTTAAAGCTCTATGAAGGATCAAATCGAAGTGAGAAGGCCAATTAGGAAGATATTGCAATAATCCTGATAGGTGGAAATAAAGATGGTTTATGCTAGAATGTGGTAGTGGTAAATAGAGAGGTAAGGGACAGATAGGATTGATTTTGGGGAGGGGCTGAAATCAACTGGATCTGCCAATTCCCATTCCTTAATAAAGAAAAATTCCTCTGTCTAGGAATAATTTCCCCTTTCTTCCAGCTCTTACCAATTCCAGCTAGCCTCCTTAGCACAAGGCTATACCTTTTTCCAATTTCAACTCAGTGGCTAGTTATTTCAACTCTACACTGTCCTCTGCTCTTGAATTCCTTGCCCTTTTGGTCTATCATCTCTCCCTCATTTCTTGGCAAATCTCAGCCTGGATTGATCCTACTATCCACCACCTTGTTCTACTCTTGCTGCTTAATATAACTGGAAGATATGTTATAACAGTGCTGGTTTGGCATATTACAAATTAATGCTTTCCAACTTTATGACTGGGTCCTCAATGTAGCAAAGAAGTCCTTTTGTTTCTCCTTAATTGATTCCTTTTCTCACTTCCTACCAAAAAATGATTCTGTCCTCAAGCTTGTTATTAAATCATGTAGGGCCTTGAATGTCATGCAGAGGACTCTGATTTCTCCTTACTTGTTAGGCAATAGGATATCTCACAAAGATCTTTTCCCTCCTCTCTTTTCCCCTCCTCCCTCTCATACTTTATTTCTTACTTTATTGATAAACCCAAACTCAATCTATATGAACTCTCTTCTCCCATTTTCTTCATCTCAAAACTCCTTGACGACATCACGTATTCTTTGCTCATTTTCCCTTTCATCTGACAAAAAGATATCTCTTTTCTTTGCCAAGGCAAACTCTTCTACATGTGCCCTTTTCCTTTGCCTTCCCGTCTTCTCCTGCAGTTTGTGTCTTCAATCATCTCTCTCCTTCTATTTTAAATTTTCAGTCTTTCCCTACCTACTGCTTTCTTCCATTTTGCTTTCAAACATATCCAAATCTTCCCATCCTGGGGGGGGAAAAAAACTTTTATTATACCCATCATCTCTCTTTCCTTTCTCAGCCAAAGTCCTTGAAAAAGCTTCCTGCATTCATTGTCTTCACTTCTCAATCCTCTGAATTCTGCCTTCTAACCTTATCATTCAAATGAAATGTCTCTGTCCAAAGTTACCAATGATCTTTTCTTGGTCCTCACCCTTCTGGACTTGTCTGGTAGATTTAATGCTATTTACTACCTTCTTACTTGGATATCGTTTTGTCTCTAGATTTTCATGATACTTCTCTCTCCTGATTTTCTTCCTCCCTGGCTGACTACTCTATCTGGGGCTTTTTTTGTTACCTCATCACCCATACTACATTTCCTAACTGTGGATGCATTCCAACATTCTGTCATAGGCCTGTTTCTCTTTTATATTTTCTCTTTTGGTAATCTTACCAATAACCCTCCCAATAACAGGGAAGAATATGAAGATTAGAGATTAGAGAGATAACGAGAACTAGGAGAACACATTGTTTCTAATGTCAAAGAATAAGAAACTATCTAATGTAGGAGGGTAGGTTATAGTGGTAAAATTTACAGATAGGTCAAGGAGGGTTTGAGGGAAAGGCCATATGATTTAATTATTTAAAAGTCATTATCCAAGAATTGACTTAAATTTATAAGAATTCAAGTCATTCTCCAATTGATAAATGGTTAAAGGATATGAACAGAAAATTTTCAGATGAAGAAACTAAAACCATTTCTAGTCATATGAAAAAGTGCTCTAAATCACTATTGATCAGAGAAATGCAAATTAAGACAACTCTGAGATACACCTCTCAGATTGACTAAGGTGATAGGAAAAGATAATGACAAATATTGGAGGGGATGTGGGAAAAGTGGGATACTGATACATTGTTGGTGGAATTGTGAATGCATCCAACCATTCTGGAGAGCTCTTTAGAACTATGCTTAAAAAGTTATCAAATTGTCCATACCCTTTGAGCCAGCAATGTTTCTACTGGACCTATATCCCAAAGAGTTCTTTTTTCTTTCTTTCTTTTTTTAAATTATAGCTATTTATTTACAAAATATATGCATGGGTAATTTTTCAGCATTGACAAATGCAAAACCTTTTGTTTCAATTTTTTCCCCTTCTTGCCCCACCCCTTCCCCCAGATGGCAGGTAGACCACTACATGTTAAATATATTAAAGTATATGTTAAATACAACATATGTATACATATCCATATAGTTATTTTGCTGCACAAGAAGAATCGGACTTTAAAATAATGTAAAATTAACCTAGGAAGAAAATAGAAAATGCAGGCAGACAAAAACGGAGGGATTGGAAATGCTATGTAGTGGTTCTCACTCATTTCCCAGAGTTTTTTCTCTGGGTGTAGCTGGTTCTATTCATTATTGAACAAATGGAACTGATTTAGTTTATCACATTGTTGAAGAGAGCCACATCCATCAAAATTGATCATCATGTAGTATTGTTGTTGAAGCGTATAATGATCTCCTGGCCCTGCTCATTTCACTCAGCATCAGTTCACGTGAATCTCTCCAGGACTTTCTGAAATCCTCCTGCTGGTCATTTCTTACGGAACAATAATATTCCATAACATTCATATACCACAATTTATTCAGCCATTCTCTAATTGATGGGCATCTACTCAGTTTCCAGTTTCTGGCCACTACAAACAGGGCTGCCACAAACATTTTGGCACATACAGGTCCCTTTCCCTTCTTTAAGATCCAAAGAGTTCTTAAAGAAGGGAAAAGAACCCACATGTGCAAAAAATGTTTGTGGTTTTTGTAGTATCAAGAAACTGGAAGCTGAGTGGATGCCCAGTTGGAGAATAGCTGAATAATATGAATGTTATGGAATATTATTGTTCTGTAAGAATTGATTAGCAGGATGATTTCAGAGAGGCCTGGAGAGACTTACATGAACTGATCTGAGTGAAATGAGCAGAACCAAGAGATCATTGTACACAGCAACAGCAACATTATTCAATGATCAATTCTAATGGACGTGGCTCTTTCCAAGAATGAGATGATTGAAACCAGTTCCAATGACCTTGTGATAAAGAGAGACTATCTATACCCAGAGAGGACTGTGGGAACTGAATGTGGATCAAACAACATTCTTACTCTTTTTGTTGTTGTTCTCTTGCATTTTGTTTTCTTACTCATTTATTTTCTTTTTTTGACCTGATTTTTCTTGTGCAGCAAGATAATTGCATAAACATATTTACATATATTGAATTTAACATATTTTTTTTAACATGTATAACAGTTATTGGATTGCTTGCCATCTAGGGAAGGAGGTAAGGGGAAGGAGGGCAAAATTTGGAACACAAGGTTTTGCAAGGGTCAATGTTGAAAAATTTTCCATGCATATGTTTTGAAAATAAAAAGCTTTGATAAATAAATAAAGAAAAGGGAAAAAAGTTCATGATCCTGTGCTCAAAGGGCTCTAAAATTGCCCTTTGACTCAGCAATGTCTCTACTGGGTCTTTACTCAAAGAAATCATAAAAGAGGGAAAAGGACCCATATGTGCAAATATTTGTAGCAACCCCTTTAAAAAAATAATAACTTTTAATTTTCAAAACACATGAAAAGACAGTTTTCAACATTCACCCTTGCAAAATCAATCCATCAATAAACACTATTTTATTTATAAATATATATATAATATGTAAAATAAATATAAATAAATCATTGATTGTGATAAATGACTATGTGCCAGAATCTGTGATCTCATTGATGTAGGCACTGCCTCTCATGGTACAGATTATGATTCATTTATACTGTGGTATCCTGATCACTTTTGTTCATGTCCTCCTTAAACATCTACCCAACATGCTAGGCACCTTCCTTTACCCTATTCATTTTAGGGTTGCTAATGCAGCAGACTAGCTGTCTCTTGCTACATGATGATTCCACCTCATTTGGAGGGATTTACTTCCTTTAATTCAATTTTCTTTCTAGTTCATTATGGTCTCTCCTTCCTCAAAAACAAAAGACATTCTAATAGACATGCAAAACAAATTCCTGCATTAGCCATGTTTCCCTTTACCCCTCCTTCCCAAAAAAAGAAAAAAAAAAAAGAAAGAAGAAAATATGCTTCAATTTGCACTCTGAGTCTTTCTGTTCCACTCTCTATTTAGAGATGTGTAGTATGTTTTACCAAGTCAAACTTCTTTAAAGCCTTTTTTTAATCTCACTCTCCTTGCCTAGACAATGCTCACTCCTGTATTTTCATCTGTGTTTATGTTCTTCTCCTAATCTGTAGTGCCCTCTTCACACTTTGCCTATCCAAATTCTTTGGATAAAAAAAAAAAAATTTTTTTTTAAAAAATTTACCTTCTTTTTTTTTTAATTTCTCCTTCCCACTGCTCCTTCTTTAACTGAACAATTTAAAAAAAAAATAAAAAGTGAAATAAAACCCTCATAACAAATTTATATAATTTACTAAAAGCAAATTCCCACATTGGCCATGACCCAAAATCCCCGTCTCATTCTGGATTTTAAGTCTGTGGATAGACATGGGTGGTATGGTTCAACTTCAGTCCTCTGTTTTATGACTATTAGTTTCATTTTCCTTGATAGGGCAAGAGCCTGGATTTACACTACTTTGAATATTCCTCATTCCAGTTCTTTGAAGACAGGCAATGTATATGTAAAAGGTAAAGTGCTGGATGTTGAAATGTGAAGCCCCTCAATTGGGTCCCAGCTGGGTTACTATTAGTTCTTTCAGCTTTCTATTTCTCCTCTTTCCCATCTCTGAAAGAAGGGGCTTGAACATAGTAAACTCAAAGGTCCTTTTCCATGCATTTTGATCTTCCGGAGGAACAAAGACATATATAGATGCTCAATGAATATTTGTTGATTGATTCACTGCAAGCTAAATCACTATGAAGTCGCTTATTTCATACAAGCAGAATAGCCTAAGTTACTTTAATACACCAAATAAACCAAGACAGTGATATGATGCTCCCTTTGGAGGGGTGCTTTTTTGGCTGTTGGGGCTCCCCCTGTGGGAATGAAAGCATCTTCAAAGAGCCCAGTCAGCTAATGTTTTTCTCTGAATGCCCTCCTAATGAGGTATTTGATGGGGGCGGCACCATCCCAGTCGCTGGGCTGCTGACAAAATCCATTAACACTCTCTCCTCTCCCCTCCAGCATTGGACCCAGCTACTGCAGGTTCGGCTCTAGACTTCCGAGTGCCCTCAGGGGCTCTGCTCCACTGTGGGAATCTGGGCTGGGCTGAATTGAAAAAGGAAATTGGATGCTGGTATTCTTATGCCCACACCCAAATTACTAAGAGTGCCACCCACCTACCAGGCTGGAGAGGGGGATGGTGGAGTTTCAGTCAGTTTAATGAATTACAGCTTGAGAGAGGAAGGGGGTGGTAGTGGTAACGGAGGGAGGAAAGAAAACTAGAAGAAAGACTGAGAGAAGGGAAAAACCCTCAGTGTTCTCTGTCTCTTTTTGAGGCTGACAGTACACTTACTCTCCAGATGAAATGAGAGAAGGAGCTTTTTAAACAGGGAACTCAAGCTATAATTTTGAGGGAGGCGGGTAGCAATACAATGGTATAAATACTGTCCACCTCCAACTCCTGGCATCAAAGGCAAAACTAAGATTCTTAAACCAGTACCTGAAGCCAACCATACGGAAGATACTTGAACTGACTTGGGAGACTTGTTGCCAAGAGTTCTCCAATGGAAATGAAGCCTCAAAGAATCAGGGAGAAAAAAAATAGAATTGTGGATTTGAAATCAGATTTGAGTTTACTTACTGCTTATTGCTTACTGCTTAGAGATTTCATCTCTAAGTCTCAGTTTCTTCATCTGTAAAATGAAGGGATGGGATTAGACTATCTCCAAGGTCCCTTCCAACTAAAACAGTCTATGTTTCTATGATCTTATATAACGGCACAATTATGTGATGGTATATTGGATGGAAGGTCAGTCTTGGAATCTGGAAGGCTGGGATTTCATTCCTTCCTCTGATGTAAATCAACTCTGATGATGTTAGCAAATTTTAACCTTGCAGGGAATCAGAAATCTCTTTTAATCAAGGGTTCTTAATCTGGGATTTGTGAACCTGAGCACAGATGTCACGAGTATGTGAATTTGGGTGAAGATAAACACCTCATCTTTATTTCATTATACTTGGTTTTCTTTTAGATAGATAAAACAAACATATATTAAGTAATTGCTATGGGCAAGTACTGTGGTGAGCACTGGGGACATCTGAGACTGGGAAGTACATGCTCTCAAGGAGTTTACATTCTAATAAAGGAAGGCAAAATATAGGGATGGGGATGTGCAACGGAATAAAAGTATCCATTTGAGGACTTGGGAGCAGATGTGAGAGTGATCTAGAAATGGAGAGTGAAAAGTATGGTTGGGTTTCATTATGATTTGGAGGTTCCATTCAAGGGAATTTTTTAATCATGCTTAAATTCCTGTGGATTTTATTTTATTTTATTCATTTAAAACCATCCTATGAAAGGGTATATGGAATCCACCAAAGCCATTCATGATACAAACAAGTTTTAAGAGTTGCCTTAAGACTAAATTGCAGTTGAATGGTCCATTTGCATTGGTGGAAGGAGTTTCTCTAATGAGAGTTCCTTATAGTGATTAAATAACAGATCCTGACCAATAATAATAACATTGCTGGCAGAACTTTGGGAGGCGGGTAGAAATCTCTTCAACCTTATCAGTTTGATTGGAATAAAGATAGATCTTAGTATAAATTGTGAAGTCTAATGCCAAAGTGGTAGAAAAGTATGTTACCAACTGGTCTGTAGGAGCTCAGAAACAGTGGGTTTTACAGCCAAGTAAAGCCAGTGTTTTTACAGCAAGTATAGGAAAGTTTCAGGGTTTTGATAGAATAACAGACTCCTTTGTACTCCTTACTATTACTGAACCTGGCTCTATTAAAGAAATCAGTGCATTAGAGTGATGGAATTGAGACTGAGGGAAAGAGAAGGAAATAAGCATTTATAGAGTTCTTATTCTATGCCAGGAAATGTGCTAATCCCTTTACAAATATTATCTCATTTGATCCTTATAAAAACTCATTACAACAGTAGGTGCTGTTATAATCTCATTTTACAGTTGAGGAAACTGAGGCAGACATAGGATAAGTGACTTCCCAGAATCACACAGCTAGTAAGTATCTGAAGTTGATGAACTCAGGTTTTTCTGACTCCAGGCACAACAGCACTCTAATCATTGTGCCGTCTAGCTGACTTCAAGGCAGGATGACCTAATGAGTTCAAATTTCATTTCTGGCACTCATCATGAGTTAACCATGCAGGTCTTCAGTTTCTTCTAAGGTAAAAAGTGTGCCTTCTATATGCCAGTTAGCACTTAGGAGAAAGCAAAAGACAGTTCCTGTCCTTGAGAAACTCACAATCTCTGTCTCTCTCTCTGTCACTATCTCTTTTACTCTGTTTCTGTCTCTGTTGCTGTCTCTCTGCCTCTCTATCTCTGTGTGTCTCTGTCTATCTTTTAGATTGGAGGTTTAAAAATTTTTTTAATAGTATTTTATTTTTTCCAAATACTTGCAAAGATAGTTTTCAACGAGAAGCTCATAATCTAATGAAATGTCTACTTTACAAGGTTGTTTATGAAAGTTGATTGTGACAAAGTGCTTGTGACTTTTAAAGCCGTATGTACACACTAGTTATTACTATTATTAGTAGTAATACTACACAGCACCCTATTTTATAGTGCTTTGGACTTTTGTAGGTAGATGGATCATTTTTTTTTCCCTTTGTGTAAACTCTTTATGTAAAATTTTTAAAAAAAAAGTTTCTATTTGTGATGACTCATTCTTAGAAGAGTGATTATCATTATTTCTATTAACAAGATTATACATGTATTAATGTAGTATAGCAGAAGAAGCATGGTATAGTTTGGCAATTCACCAAATGTGCTCTAGGGACCTCTGGAAGTCCCTGAGATGCTTTCTGGGGCTCCTTGAGTTCAAAACTTTATCTATATATATGTGTATATAAATATTTATTTATTATATATTATAATCAATATGATACATATGTAATTATACAATAATATATACAAAATATACAATTATAAAGATATAATTATACACGTAATATATGTACATATAGTATATATATCTACACAGTGTATATGTACATATATATGTATAGTACATATACATAGTATATATGTATGTCTCTGTGTACATATGTGTATTTCACATGAACAAAAGCTTCTTGGGTTCTGAATAATTTCTAAAAATATAAAGAGGTCCTCAGACCAAAAACTAACACTATTGCTATAGTGTCAAGAACATTAGCTTTACCATCAGAAGATACGGATGAGGAGGAAGAACATTTCAGAAATAGAGGATAACCTCCTTCACTTCTTGCTCTTCTTCCTCCTCTCCTCCCCTTCTCACTCACCCCTATCCTACAGTACTATTGCAACAACACTTCCTTTGGTAAGATTTGGTCAAGTCATTGTGTAGATAGAAGGAGGCTAACTAAAGCTTATATATTTCTCCACCTTTCTCTCTATCTTGATGACCAGGAAAAGGAGACTTCCAAGTAGAGTGGGTGGTCGATGGCCTAGGTGGTGTATTCTGTGGCAGGTAGGAATGTTCCCTGGTTACAAATATCTTTCTTCTCCAGCCTATCATTGATGCCTGAAATTAAGGTATTAGTAGCATGTTATTTTTGATTCATTCCTTGGGTTTAGAATTGCCCTCTTTAAAAATGCAAATGACACCGAGAGGGGACTCATTAAATCATTAACCTCTTAGTGGGAATTAGTTTATCAAATTGCTTTCTTTTGTGACAGGAAGTAGAGTGAAAACACTGGGCACCGGAGGCCATAGGGAGAGGAAGGGGCCCCTTTTGCCCTGTTCAGTGGGTATATTCTGAATTTAGTTGCATAGGCTCTAAAACTTCCATATTAAACATTCATAGAACCACAAAATTGTAAAATGCTAGAACCAGAAGATTTGTTCCAAAGTTTTCATTTTATAGGCAAAGAAGTTAAGAATTTGAGAATCATAGAACAACTTGGCAGAGATCTGCTGATCCCATTGTATGCCATTATGGTAACAAAAGTATAATCTTATTAATAGAAACTACTATTTATAGAGTACTTTAAGGTTTGTAAAGTGCTTTATATAAGTTGTCTCATAAAAACACAACAAACATAAAAACAAAAAACCCTAAAACTTGAGACCCAGAGAGGGTAGATCATATTTCTTGACTCCTAGCAAACACTTAGTTCCCACTATGCCATGTTACTGCATATTCATCTAAATGGTAGAATATAGAAGACAGTGCTTTGATTTAGTAATAATAACTAACATTTTCAGAGCACTAAGTATTGTGTGCTTTACAATTATTATCTCATTTGATCCTCACAAGAATGAAAGGAGATGATGCTAGAGTTGCAAACCTGTGTGACCAGAATAGTGGTGGTACTGCTGATACGAATAGGAAAATTAGGAAGAGGGTAGAAGGCAAGATATGTGATGAGTTTCATTATTGATACTATTCAGTATTAACAAAGACCTTGGTGGGTACTAGTCTGATAACATTCCTTTGCAATAAACAATTGTCTGTCAAAGAATGCATGAGACTTTGGACATTCATGAGCCAGAAGGATTTGAAATCTCAAAACTAGGAGGTCATTTTCTCCATAAAATAATAGGATCGTAGTCTTGGGAGGGATCTCAGAGGCCATCCAATCCAATGCATTAATTAAACTTTTCTTCTTTTACTTCTTTATAAGATGTTATGGGCCAGAACTCTGAACTTGAAACAAGGATTCTTACAAGGAACTAAGTGGAATTGATGAGGCAATGGTTATCTAGTTTAGCATGATGCTTAACAGTTCTCTAAGTGCATGGACCCACACTTAACACCGTATACCAAGATAAGATCAAAATGGGTCCATGATTTAGGCATAAAGAACGAGATTATAAATAAATTAGAGGAACATAGGATAGTTTATCTCTCAGATTTGTGAAGGAGAAAGAAATTTGTGACCAAAGATGAACTAAAGACCATTACTGATCACAAAATAGAAAATTTTGATTATATCAAATTAAAAAGCTTTTGTATAAACAAAACTAATGCAAACAAGATTAGAAGGGAAGCAACAAACTGGGAAAACATCTTCACAGTTAAAGGTTCTGATAAAGGCCTCATTTCCAAAGTATATAGAGAATTGACTCTAATTTATAAGAAATCAATCCATTCTCCAATTGATAAATGGTCAAAGGATATGAACAGACAATTTTCAGAGGATGAAATTGAAACTATTACCACTCATATGAAAGAGTGTTCCAAATCACTATTGATCAGAGAAATGCAAATTAAGACAACTCTGAGGTACCACTACACACCTGTCAGATTGGCTAAGATGACAGGAAAAAATAATGATGAATGTTGGAGGGGATGAGGGAAAACTGGGACACTGATGCATTGTTGGTGGAGCTGTGAACGAATCCAACCATTCTGGAGAGCAATCTGGAATTATGCCCAAAAAGTCATCAAACTGTGCATACTCTTTGATCCAGCAGTGTTACTTCTGGGCTTATATCCCAAAGAAATACTAAAGAAGGGAAAGGGACCTGTATGTGCCAAAATGTTTGTGGCAGCCCTGTTTGTAGTGGCTAGAAGCTGGAAAATGAATGGATGCCCATCAATTGGAGAATGATTGGGTAAATTGTGGTATATGAACGTTATGGAATATTATTGTTCTGTAAGAAATAACCAGCAGGATGAATACAGAGAGGCTTGGAGGGACTTACATGAACTGATGCTAAGTGAAATGAGCAGAACCAGGAGATCATTATATACTTCAACAATGATACTGTATGAAGATATATTCTGACGGAAGTGGATTTCTTTGACAAAGAGACCTAACTCAGTTTCAATTGATAATGATGGACAGAAGCAGCTACACCCAAAGGGAGAACACTGGGAAATGAATGTGAACTATTTGCATTTTTGTTTTTCTTCCCGGGTTATTTTTACCTTCTGAATCCAAATCTTCCTGTGCAACAAGAGAACTGTTCGATTCTGCACACATATATTGTATCTAGGATATATTGCAACATATTTAACAAATATAGGACTGCTTGCGATCTAGAGGAGGGGGTGGAAGAAAGGAAGGGAAAAATCAGAACAGAAGTGAGTGCAAGAGATAATGTTGTAAAAAATTACCCTGGCATATGTTCTGTCAATAAAAAGTTATTATAAAATAAATTTAAAAAATAAAAAATAATTTAAAAAATAGTTCTCTAAGTTCAGTATGATTGATTTACTCTTACAACAAATAATGGTTTCCTAGTGATATAATGATTGGTTTTTACTCAATGTAGAACATATAAGCTAGGAGCCTCAGCCAGGCTGAGAAGACAAGAGAACTGGAGGCAGGAGCTTAAGCTCTCGGAGTGAAGGAGAGAGAGATTCAATTTTCACCTTCAGTCAGGCTCCTGGTGGCAGGCTGTCCTCCTTAGCTTCTCCACTGAAAGCAAGTCTCCAGAAGGCCTCTAAGAAAGCTAGTCCCCAGGAAAGGAGACAAGACTTTGAAAGCAATAATAAAGGATTTGGACTTTAACACTTGGCTACTCTTGTGGTGATTACTGAACTGAAAGGAAGGCTGCTCCAAAGACCTCCAGAAGTCCCCAAGAAAACTGAACCAAAGAACACTACAATAAGAAATACATCTTTCATTGGAGATGCTGCTGAAAAATGTAATGGGGAAGAAATATGGTGTTTGAATTAGAAATGGTCAGATCCAGGATGGTACAATGGTATCAGGTATCAGGTTTTAATCCTGCTTCTTCTAGTGGTTACTTATGTGATCAATTAATCATTTAATCAATTAATATGTTTTGGCTTCGGTTTCCTTAGCTGTAAAATGAACAGGTTGGATTAATGTTTCTTCCATCCTGGGTGGGCTACAGTCAATTTGAACAGGCTCCAGAGAGCCAATTGTTAAGTTTTCAGTGTATTTACCCTTCAGAAATGGACAATTTCTATAAACTAGGACTCCATTTATTGTTTTATTGATTGTCTAAAGTTAAGAATTGATGGAGAAAATGTAGAAAATTAAACTTGAAAATGTGATTATCTTTTCAAGGAGCTGATAATTTTTTTTACCCAGAGCATTCTTGCTTCCATCTCAAAAATATGGTTTCTTAAACTGTTGTGTACCATTAGACTCCTAAATCATCCCATTTGGATCATTACATTTGAGTTCCTTAGCTGGGGTACTAAGTCTCAAACTGCTTAGTCTTTAGGGATTTCCATTTAGAGGGTGAGCCCTACTTATTTCTAACAACTACCCTAGCCCATGGGAATGGGGATGATTTTCAAGAAACCCCAGAGCCATTATGTATTGTCCTCTAGTCTCACACTCCAGAGCCTTCTGTGGGATGTAGTGGGTCTCACTGCAGTGTGGCCTATTTATGAGACTGCCAGGGAACTGTTCTCAGCAGGAGAGGAAACAGATAATGACATTGCTTCAGAGGGTTAATCAGAGCATGCTGATGGCTTTGCTTATGATTGCCAACTTCCCTTGACCTCTCCTTTGGAGACACCCTAGCTTAGTGGGAAGAAGGATGAGTGGGGAGTCACTGGTGACAGGTTTTTTTCTCCTTTACTTCCTAAAGAGATTGACATAATTATATACATTTCAGACTATCCCAGCTAGTTTTCCTCTGAGGATTCACAAACTCAAAGCACAGGAATACACATAAAGCCAAGGAAAGGTTTTAATCTTGCAGTGATACAAAGAGAATTTTTTTTCTTTTGGCATAAGAACAGTTGTAAGAGACAGGGTGCTTATTGTTTGGTATGTCTGCATTTCATGCATGGCCAGGGATGATTGGATAAAGTGCTTAAACTTAGTTGGGTGAGGAGGAGGGGAGAGTAAGAAGAAAAGAAGGTAGGAACTTAGGAAAAAGAAGCAATAAAATAATGACTCTCAGGAAAAAAAAACAGTTCCTAATAGTCCAAAGGACAAGGCAAAAGGCATCTAAATCACAGCAACTGTTTCTTCCCCTCCTCCAGCTACTGAGTTCTATTGTTTGATTTGCATTGCTAACTAATTCAGCTTGATAGTGTAATTGAATGAATATTGGACCTGAGAATCAGAAGATCTGAGTTCAAGTTCTTGATAAATCATTTTAACTGCTCTGCATCAGTTTCCTCAGCTGTAAAAAGGAAAAGTTAAATTAGGTAATTCAGGAATTTATAATAAATGAATAAATTTAGAAATTATAATAGACAATACTTAATAATAATTAAAAAGTAAAGTAAAATAAAATGACTAAGTAAAAAAAAAACTAAATAAAGCTTTAAAATTTGCAAAGCACTTCATATCTATTTCTTTTTGTTTTTGACTTTGATACTCACCACAGCTCCAGGAGACAATGCTATTATTACCTTCATTTTATAGGTGAAATAAAAACATGTTAAGTGGATAAAGACAAGAAAATTTAAATAACTTACCTGAGATCATACAGATAGTGGTAGATCTGGGACTAAACCCCCAACTCTTCAGATTCCAATCCTGGTGATTTTTCCACTATCCAGTGATATTCTGTGATCTCATCAATGTAAGTATTGGTTTGAACTATGCAGATTGCAAACTATCCATGCCTACTTAGCATGAATGATTATTACCTATGTCTTTCCACAAATTCACCTTAAGGAGATTCTCTTCTTGTGTTAGAACTACCTAGAGCTTTCCTGACATTCATTAAAAAACCTGGCTAGTTGTCCATTGGCTATTCCTTCCTCTTAATAATTAGCCTATTTTCCTTTTTGCTTTAATGCATGTTCTTTACATCATTGTACCAAAATAAAGGAACTTTAAGTGATTGCTATCATAACAATCAGTAACAGAGAAGAAGAGCTACTAAGTGACTTTCTATAACTAGAAAGTATCTAAATCAAGATTTGAACTCAGATATTCATTAAACAAAGTCCATTGCTTTATTTACCCCACTGCACTACCTAGGTGCCCAGTGAAAATTTCTACAGATATAAGCAAAAACAATGATCAAGATGTTTATTAATTAACAGGCTTTATATAAAGCATTTCACTGTTTCAAATTGTAGACTGTCTGATAGATTTAATTTGGGATAAGGTTCAGCTTTTTTAAAAGATCAGATTAAATGAAATTAACCGATATTTTTAAAATGCCCTTGTAAGAAAAATGTTTTACACTTTCACTATATATATTTCCTTTTTATGACTGGAGGTGATCTTTTTCGAGATGGTTACCAACAATAGAAACTAAATAGTGATAGTAATAGTAATAGTAATCAGCGTAACCTTGCTGGTGGTATTCCCTGATTTTCAAGTGGAGGAATTTATCACTTTATGGATTTGCTATTAGCTCTATCTACTGCTTTCCAGGTACTTGTTCTGATATTTCATGATTGACAAATAAAAGTGCTTGAGGACAAGCCCAATTTTCAGGCTAACTTTCTAGCAAAATTCCTTCCTTTAAGGTTCTCTTTTGCAATTGAGCTTTAACTCTTTGAAGTTAACTTAGTTTTAACTCTTTGTGACATGACTTTCATTAACCAAGCTACAATTTCTCTTCTTTTCTTTGTGTTTTCCTCCCCTTTGCCTCAGGAAAGAATAAGTGTTAGAAGAGCCATAAGACAAAGAAAATGCTAACTAAACATTTTTGGGTATTTCAGATCTTCTTCACTCTCACTGATTGTTATGGTAACAGTCACAACGTTTCTTTATTTTGGTACAATAATGTAAAGGACTTTCATTAGAGCAAGAAGGAAGATCTAGTCATTAACCAAGAGTAAGTAATAGCCAATGGATGTCAGGAGAGTTTTAGGTAGAGCTTATACTAGGTGTAGATCTCCTTATAGTGAATTTGTGGAAAGACATGGACAACAGTCATTTAGATTGCATAGTTTGCAATCTGCATAGCTCAAAGCAGTACTCACATTGATGATCACAGAACCACTTTCTTGGGATATATATCTATATACATTGATATATAGATATAGCGTAGTGGAAAAATCATCAGGGTTGGAATCTGGAGACTTGGGAGTTTAGTCCCAGATCTATTACTATCTGTATGAACTAAGGTAAGTTATTTTCTGAATTTTAGTTTTCTTATCTATAAAATAAATAGTTTGAATTAAATCATGTTCAAGTTCTTTTAGTTATAAAAGTTTGTAATTGGTTTGTTTTGCTGTGAAGAAAAGGGATCCTTTTTATTGTCTCTTTGTACTCTGGAGCTTAATGATAAGTTATATTCAAGAAAACTGGCCTATTATAGCTTGGCTTAGGGAGTTCCTTTACTCTGCTCTAAGCTATTATAAGATGCTATTATTTCCTGCAAAAAGGATTCTGAATCCAATTCCTGAGGTGGTTGCACTTTCACCTTGAGTGACCTGTTTCTTCCTTGGACCTTCCTTGGGGGGTCCTGCAGGACAAAACCAGAACTCTCACATCAGCTCAATCATTCTGTAAGTATTGTGGAAGGGAGAGAAAGAGTTCAGGGGAGTGACATGTGAACATGAGGATTAGGTGGATGTAACTTATAATAAAGGCATGTACTTGGGGATAGAAAGGAAGGAAAGAGAGGGGATTCAAAGAAAGAAGGCAGCCAGACAGGACGGGCTGCAGGAAGGATAGAAAGTTCAGACTTTTTGACAAAGTTGAGGGCTACTAAAACAGAATCTGCAGATAATATTTTTATCCATACTTGCCTCTGACATAAAGAGTGGCTGCAAAAACCTTAAGTGTATAAATGGTTTCTTAATTTCTTATCCCCTTTGGTCTCTTAACACATACCACAGTTTGCAACCTATCTTTTCAAAGCTTCAAGGTTTAAAGTGCAAAATTCTTGAGAAAACATATCAAATATCTCTTTGCATTGATTGTGCTATTGGTGCTAAACAGATAGTACTGCAGATATATCTTGAAGGTCAAATGAAGGTAGAGAAACCGCAAAACAGCATGACTCTGCACCCAACTGCAAGCTAATTGGGAAGAAAATGGTTTCAAACTGCCAGATTATGGCCTGATAACCAAAATCTCATAAGGACAAAAGGTTGGTGTCATTTAAAAGGGGATAGCTTTGCTATTTAAATTGTGCAAGCAAAAGAAATGAAAACCCCTCATGGGATGGGAAGTTCCATTAGTGGATATTACCATCCTTGCTTTTATCCCTTCCTATGCCACAAACCTTGAACATGTGCAGTGTGGCCTCAGGCACTCATTGGTTAATTTACTTATTCAAAGTTAGGCAAGAACAATGAACAACAACAACAACAACAATAACAGTGATTGAAAACCTTCAAACAAATTAAACACAGGGTACAAGCAGCATTTAAGATGCAGTGCATAGTCTGGATGTATGGGGGTTGTGTGTGTGTGTATATGTTTGTGTATGCACGTGTGGGGGCTCATTTCTAAAATTATTTACACATTTAACTACTGAGGAATTTTCTTCACCATACAAATACTTTTCTGAGTATTCAATGATGTGTTTTTAAATATAATCAATAATATCAATTAATCCATATACTATCATTTACTGAGTGCCTGCTATGTGCCAGATTCCTACTATGTTTTTGAGGTTGGAGATAACGAGTATTAAGAATGAAACAGTCCCTACTCACTATAGGCTTACATTCTAATGAGAGAGATAATGAATTCATAACAAGTATACAGCATATTGAATATACAAAGTATATACCTCCACATATATACATCAGTATTTATGTGTATACACATGCAGAGTAGATAAATACAATGTAGTTTAGGAAGGAGGTAGCCTGGACTTCCTTTGACAAGACAAGTTTCAAATAATGGAGTAAACAATTGAAAATGACATTTCAGAGGATTATAATTGAGCGAATCAACTCAGTAAAAATCTAGTTAAAAAAAACCAAACAAACTGTCATCAAAGCCTGATGGCCATGAAAAAGGAGCATCACAGGCTAAGAAAAGATGGAGATTATTTTATGAAAATGTACAGATTATGTACAACTATCCCTATATTTTTGGAAGGACATGGACAAGAGTCACCAGGATAAGTAGGCATGGATGGATGATGAATTTATGGAAAGACATGGATATGGAGACAGCTAATGTTGCAGTGACTAGACCATTGGACCTGGAATCAGGAAGACCTGAGCTCAATTTTGATCTTAATCATTCCCTAGCTGTGTGCTTCTGAATAAGTCACTTAGCCTCTGTTTACCTCATTTTTCTCAAGTGTAAAATAGGGATAATAATAACATCTACTTTCAGGACTATTTAAGGATCAAATGAAATAGGATTTGAAAAGGTGCTTGGAACAGTGTCTGGCACATAGAAGGTAATCTATAATCCTTACTCCTGTTTCCTTCTTCATCCTGTCCCCACCCCCATTTTTGCTACAAATATATATGCTGTATGATATGTGAAGTATCCATCTCTTAGTGCTGATAATTGAGATATTTCTAATCCCTAACATAATGCCACATACTCTGAGAGGCAATGTGGTACAGTGGGAAGCACCCTGTTTTTTAAGAGTGACACATTTTGGGGTTTGTAGCCTGCCTTTCTATTTGTTTCTGTGTAAAATGGGACAAGTGACTTTAATTTCATGCATTTCTGTTGCTTCATCTGTAAAAGAGAAAATTATATTAGATAGTTCCTAGGGTACTCCTAGAAGTTCAAATTCCAAGAAAATTGGCTTTGAAGTCATTCTTTTTTACTTCTCAGATGACAGAAAAAGATAATGATAAGTGTTGGAGAGGGTGTGGGAAAATTGGGACACTAATGCATTGCTGGTGGAGTTGTGAAATGATCCAAGTATTCTGGAAAGAAATTTGGAACTATTTCCAAAGAGCTATAAAAGTATACATGCCCTTTGATCCAGCAGAATCATTACTGGATTTGCATACCAAAGAGATCATAAAAGAAGAAAAAGGATCTACATGTGCAAAAATGTTTGTAGCTGCTCTTTTTGTAGTAGCAAGTGGATGCCCATCAGTTAGGGAATGGCTGAATAAGTTATGATATAGGAATGCAATCGGATATTATTGTTCCGTAAGAAGTGATCACCAGGCTGATTTCAGAAAAACCTGACAAGACTTATATGAAGTGATGTTTGGTGAAGTTAGCAAAACCAGGAGAACATTGCACATAGTACTAGCAAAATTAAATGATGATCAACTGTGATGGACTTGGCTCTTTTCAACAACAAAGTGATTGAAGGCAATTCCTATAGTTATGTGATGGAAAGTGCCATCTGTGGTGATTCAAGACAACTCCAACAGACTTGGGATGGAAAATGTCATCTGCATCCAGAGAGAAAAGTATGGAGGCTGAGTGTGGATTGAAGCATAGTATTTTCACCTTTTTATCTGTATTGTTTGCTTTTTCTTTCTCATGATTTTCTTCCTTTTGCTCTGATTTTTCTTTCCCAATATGACAAATATGGAAATATGTTTTAAGAGGATTGCATATATTTAACTTAACATATAAAATCTATTTAATATCAGATTACTTACTGTCTTGGGGATGGGAAAAGTAAAGGAAGGAAGGAAAACTTTGGAACACAAAGTCTTACAAAAATGAATGTTGAAAACTATCTTTACATATATTTGGAAAAATAAAAACTATTGAAATCATTCCTTTTTTTTTTTAAAGGGAAAGTACTTTATCAGACTATATGTTTTAACCATATATTAATCATATATGGTTATACACACACACATATACATACACATATGTTTAACTGTATCTCTCACTAAAAGGTGAAATATGGTTACTCTGACTACTTAAGCATTTATATTCATATTAAATTAAAATACAATCACTCTTCCTTTGAAGAGAACTGGACCACTTTGGGCTAAGCCCATCTAGCTGATTCAGGTTTGGAAATGGAGTAAAATAAGACCCTTGAGTCATTTAAGAGCCAACAATGAAATTTATTTGACCACAGCATGGAAAAGTATTAAGCAAGGATATAGCATTTAGTTATCTAGTAGCAGTTTTTCTGCTTTCACATTTGCCCTAGTGGTTGGAAGTAGTGTATGTGGCAGGCCAGAGAAGTAAGCTCATTTCCCTGTTTCATTTTGGTATAGCAGAAACCAAGAAAACATGTCAATGGTTTAAGCCTTAGTCCTCTGGATTAATTGATATTGAAGATTATTTTATTACCTTTATTTTAAAATTCTCATCTTAAACAGAATTAAAAAGTATATGTTTCCATACTTGTAGTAAAACACAAAAAAGATAATCTATATAGAGCCATGAATTTCCATTTTACATGGTTTGATTTTATATATATAAATATACATAATAGAAATATGTACATATATGCATAATAAGTAATAAAAATATATAATAAATCTACATATTTTAAAAACTGTCTTACTTTCCCTCATTGTTATTGTCTCCCTTCCTTGAAATTAACCTATAGAAAAGGGGGACCATGTCTAGAAATGTATATCTCTGTACCTTGTATCCATGACCTTTTTTGGGAGGTGTGTAACTTGTTTTTATCACAAGTCCTTTGCAGACATCATGGGTCATTGTTTTGAACAGAGTTCTTATCTTTCCAAGTTGCTTTTCATTATAATGTTGTTATCCTTATATAAATTGTTCTCCAGGTTCTTCTTTTTTCATTTTTCATCAATTCATACTATCTAGTATTCTCTGAAATCTCTCATAATTTCTTTTGTTACAATATCAGTGTAAATAGATTTAAATTAACTTATCCTAGTTTGTTCAGCCATTCTACAGTTGTCCAAGAAGCAATCTAAAGCATTGTCTTAGGATTCCAGGTCTTTTTTCTCTTCTTCCTCTTCTCTTTTAATTTATTTTAAATGTTCTTTTTATGATGAGGAAGTTTGTTTCATTTGCAACTATTTTTTAAAGTTTTATTTTTGAATTTTATCACATATTTACAGATTATTTTCACATTGCCAGAGCTCTCTTGTAACGAAGTAAAACAGTTAAGAAAAATCTAATAATGCAGTAAGTGAATTTGAAAATACAGGCAACATTTCACATATGTAGCATCCCCTTCCTGCTCTATCTTTTTGAATGAACAGAAATCTATTTTCTCTGCTTTCTAACTCCCTCTATCCCTCAGGGGAAAAAAAAAAAAAAAAGAAAAACACATTCCTTCCTTCTAACATATCTGCATAGCTAAGAAAAACAAATTCCCTCAGTGGCTTATAAAAAATGTACATGTTTCACCTTGCACCCAAATCTATCACCTCTTTATAATAGATTACATAGAATCAGAAATAATCATTGTATTGATCATCATTTTTACAGCTTTTAAACTTGCTCATTTTTACACTTATTATTGTATACAAAGTTATCCTGATTCTGCTTATTTCATTTTCACCAGATTATAAAAGTCTTCAAAATTGCTCATTTTTATAATATTGATGTTATAATATACATTCTTTATTTTGTTCCACATAGTTCACTCTGTATCAATTCATGCAAGTATTTCTTGTTTCTACAAAATCATCTATTTCTTCATTTTTTTACAGCAGCACAGGAATACTCCATCCCATTCATTGACCACAACTTATTTAGCCATACCTCGATTATTGGGCATCCTCTTGGTTTGCTTTTTTTTTTTTTTTTGCCACCACAAAAAGGCTTCTATAAACATATTTGTACTATAAACATTTTATTACTTGTGACTATTCCTTCCTCTGCAACTTTCCTTTTGACCCTTGTTCCCTATCCCCTTGTTACTTAGTAAGGGAAAACTAGTCTAACCTATATAACACCAGAAGCAATGCCTGATCTCATCAAACAAAGGTGGTATAAGTTAAGAATATCTTCATGTTATATAGGCATTATGAAACTTCAATGAAAATTAAGGCCAACAAAATTTTAAATGTCTATTCTATGTGCAAGACATTGTACTCAGTGCAAGAGTTACACATTTATTTATCCATTCAATAAGCATTTATTAAGTAACTTCAACAACATTGTACCAGAAGCTGGACATTCAAAAAAGGAAAAAAATGAAACAGGCCCTGATCCAAGGATATTATATTCTATAGGAGGAAATAGCAGCTATATAGATAAATAAATATAAGATATATGTAAAGTAATTTCAGGGTGAGGAGAGGAGGATGGTGTGAAATCAGGATAGGCTGCATGCAAGAAGCAGTCTATGAGTTCAGGTTTGAAGAAAGTTAGGGTTTCTAAAAGTCTGATGTCGTCTTACAGAAGATTTGGGGCCAGGGCAGCTGGTACAAAGGCCTGGAGGTTGGAGATGAGATGTCAAGTAGTAAACCTGGCTGGTACATAGAGGTTATGAAGGGATGGAATATGCAATAAATCTGGAAAAGTAGGTTTGAGCCAGATTGCAAAAGGTCTTAAATATCCAGGAGATAAGTATGAGGGTGGATCAAAGAAAGAAAAATACTTGATTTAGGGATTAAGACAATAATCCTCTAGAGGGGAGGTATCAAGCACATGGCCTACAATACTCTGGAGTGAAGCCCAGAATGAGATTAAAATGTAATTGGGAAAGATTTAGCAAGATAAATAAAAATACAATACAACACAAGTGATGTTAATTTGTGATTTTCCAAATCAAGATATAGGTAGAAGGGATACATGAGTAAGGTTTAGTGGTTCCAATTTCTACTGAGTTTGACACCACTAGTACAGAGGGTCACAAAATTTAAAGGTAGAAATGATCCCAGAGAGCAAGAATAGAAAAAAAAAATTATATAGACTAGGGCTTCTTAAACTTTTTTTCTACTCTCGATCCCTTTTTGTCTGAGAAATTTTTATGATGAGAAATTATATGATGTTATATATAGGTATGTAAAATAGCTTTATAAATCAAACATTTATTGACAATAAATCACAATTTTATGTCCCCCATATTTAGTTATGAGATTCCATGTGGGGTTGTGATTCAAGGTTTAAGAAGCTGGGATATAGACTACCTTCAATGAATTTCTATTCTGCTGATGGTAGGGAGGGTAAATAAAAGAAATAGACAAATAATTAAATTCAAATTTTGGTCCATAGGAAGTTAAGGATAAACCCGGAAAAAAATTCTCTAGAAAAATTTGAGGAAGGGCAAAAGTTGCTAGCTGAGATGATCAGGTAAGTTTTCATGGAGGAAATATTATTTGAAACTTGAAAGCAAAGGATTCTTATTGGCGCATATAAAGAATGAATGCCTTCCAGGGAAGGGAAATGACCTTTGCAAACAAATGGAGGCAGAAGATGATATGTTGAGGTCAAGGAATGGCTCATTGTCTAGTTTGGCTGTAACATTGAGTACAGAATTAGGTGAAGTAGTGGTGGAAAAGTGGGTTGAAGTCAGAATGGGGAGAAACAAGTTAAGAAGCATTAATTTTATTCTTTAGGAATTAGAAAGCCACTGAATGATTTTGAGAAGCTAAGTGACTTGGTTGAATGAATGGTTAACTTTGGAAGCCCCTCTGTTAGCTGGCTTCCTGTAGCAGCTGTCCATATTGCTATCGCAATCTTTCTTGCCCATATTGCTATCGCAATCCTTGTTCACCTCTTCACTTCAATAAAGATTGAAGATTTTTCCCTTAACCTGAATTCCTGACTCCGGCTGATTTTAAATACGCGGTCATTACAGAAGAAGAAGCAGGTTTGGTTGGGAAAATAATGAGTTTAGTTTTGGACATTCTGAGTTTGGGACATTCTAAATAAGGCATGCAGGTGGGATATATCCAATGGGCAGCTGGTGATATAGGATCTCCATCCAGGGAAGAGATAAAGTATGAAAATGTAGATTTGGGAGACTTGTTCATTGATATGATAATTGAATTAATGGGAGTAGATAAGACCACTATTAGAGAATGTTGAAAGAAATAAGAAAATGTTGTAGGAGAGAATCTTGGAGGGGAGACACCTATATTTAGAAGGTAGAAAGATGATTATAAATCAAAAAAGAAGACTAAGTAGAAGTTATCTGATAGACTGATGAAGAACTAGCCAAAGGAAGAATGAATATGTGGCAGGAGGTAGCCAATAGTGTCAAAATGTTGTTGAAAATTCAAGGAGAATGAGAACTAAGAAAAAGTCAAGTTTAAAAAAAACCTGATGATTATGGGCAATTGATGTGATAAGTTTCAGAAGAGAGGAGTGATCAGAAGTCAAATTGCAAAGGATAAGGAATGAGTGCCATTTCCATTGTACCACTCTACCTTTGGCAATTTTTTTTTTTCTTTTTGTGTGGATAAGAATCTATACATTTTTAAGTGATGAAACAGAGGCAGAGAATATAGACTACTTTCTTTTAAAGTAATGTAACCATGCATAACAGAAACAGATGTTAGAGTCAAGGAAGTCTTTTAATGATACCAAAGACCTGAACATATTTATAGGAATCAGGGAAAGACGTATTAGATGTATGTATGGGGAATGAGAGAGAGAGAGAGAGAGAGAAAGAGAGACAGAGAAACAGGCAGAGAGACAGAGACAGAGGTGGAGATAGATAGAGATAGAGACAAAGTGAGGTGTTATTCAGTAGGAAAAGCTCCTAAAGAAGATGAAAGGGAATCGGATCAAGGGCACAAATGGAGAGCTTAGCCTTGTCAACAAGAAGGGCCATCTTTTTTTTTTTTTTTTTTTTTTAAAGATGTAGAGTAAAGAAAGTTCTCACAATGTGGGGGACCTCACTCTCCTATTTTATGAAAAGGAAGGGGGTAAAATTGACGGCCTGATGAAAAAAAAATTGGAACAGCTACAGTGGGGAATATTAGTTGACTAATATTCTTAAGGCCTATTATGGGTCAGGCACTAAGCTCACACTGCTGATACAATGAAAGACATTTTCTCCGCCAACCCCACCAAAAGTCCCTGAGCTCATAGTTCAATTAGGAAGACAACAAACAAACAACTATGTACATAAAAGATGTACAGGATAAATTGTAGATATTCTCAGAGGAAAAAAGCACTAAAATTAAGGAAGACCCTCACAGGTTTCTTGAAGATGGACTTTAGCTAAGTCTAGATAGAATCCAGAGAAGCTAAGAGACAGAGAGGAGAGAGAGACTTCCAGGCATCAGAGACCATCAGTGAAAATTTTTGGAGTCCAGAGATGGTATGTCTTGTTAGAAGAATAGCAGGGAAGCAAGTTTCACTGTATCGTATTGACATTCCCTTCCCCATTTTCCCTTTGCATCTTCAATGTTTAGCATAATGTTTCTTTCTACTTTCTAGTTTTATGTATCTTTAAGTACTTCTTAAAGTGCTAGGAATTCTTGATGCCATTTCCTATAAATAATTTTATATCCTTTGGTATTTCAAGAATCTATTATTTTGTAAGCATGGGGACTCCCTCTACTGATAAAAATCATAATCCCATAGTAATCTACTAGATGGTTTTTGAAAGTTGCTATGGTCCTTAAATTCATCAGTCTTGCAGTCAAACTAGTGAGGAGAATTTCTCCTTACTTAGCTATATTGGTCCTTTGCATGTAGTCAGGCACTTGCTAAATGCTTGTTAAATTGGATTGGATTGAATTTACTTGCTACTCAGTGATCTATGGTGGTGTATAAGTGATTGTGACTTTTTTTCTCCCTATACAAATTTTCTTGCTTTAAAAAAAAAAAAAAAACAACCAAAATATATAGTCAATCAAAACAAATGTCCACATTGACCACATCGAAAAAAAAAAAGTTTGTTCCATTATGTATTGAATCCTTCACTTTTCTATCAGGAGGTGGGGATCATTTTCCTTCATTAGTCCTCTGAAACAGCACATATTATTCATCATTTTTTAGGGGGAAAATAAATTATATACTCTATGCTTAAGACATTATGATCTTGAAACAAATTGTTGGCTCTTAAGAATGACACAGATTTTCTTAGTTAGGATGTATACATTGTAAAAGAAAAAGTCATGGGAAAGAAACATTTTCATCAGAACTATAGGATCTAGTTAGAAAGAGCTCTAGAGATCATTTATTTCAACCCTTGCATTTTACAGATGGGAAAATTGAGATTCAGGGATAAGAATTAAATAGAAGAATATTCCATTACACTGATAGACAATAACTTGTTCATTCATTCCTAATACTGGCTTGTTCAATTGGCATGAACACAGGTCAGATCTTATATGCTAAAAAGCTTCAAATATTAATCAAGTGATCAATGGCTTCTGCTTTCTGTAGCTAAGTAAGGAGAGATTCTCCTTACCAGGTTGGCTGCAAGGTTGATGAATATATGGATCATGACAACTTTCAAAAACCATAGATTGCTATGGGATTATGATCTTTTATCAGTGGAGGAAGTCTCCATGCTTACAAAATAATAGGTTCTTGAAATACCAAAGTAAGGTTATAATATAAAATAATTTATAGGAAATGGCATTAAGAATTCCCAGAACTTTAAGGAGTACTTAAAGCTACATAAAACTAGAAAGTAGAAAGAAACATTATGCAGAATTTATATTGTTTCCCCTTCTCCCCCTTTTTTTTCTGGCACTTGGAAGGTTCTGTCTAAGATCACTCATGTGCAACATATGTTTAGCCATTTTTGTGCTTTTGAAATTAATAGGTCCATGATCTGGCTGCCGACTGTCACTATATTAAAAGAACAATCTTATTTTTCAAGAGCAAAAGGCAAGCAACATTTCCCATTCTGTCATCATTGGGAGCAGGGGAAAGGGAGGTTTAGAGAAAGCATATCTCCCCTTCTCTATTGTCCTTGTTCATCGCTTTCAAAGATGGACATTCTAGGCCATGTTGGTATAGAGTTCTGGACATGCCAGGGGCTCCCTGGCACTCAAAGAGATAAGGCAATTTAGTTTAATATAAATTGAATGATTCCAGCCTCAAGTCTCAATCAAAGAGATTTATTGTGGTTTTAAAAAGACACTGATGTTGACTTGACTAGTGAAAAGATGCAAGGAGAAAAGAGCTTTATATTAACCATTAAATGTTGAAAATAGCACTCATTATTCATCACTTCTTTAGGGGGAAAACCAACCTACACTCTGTGCTTAAGACATCATAATCTTGAGGCTGCTGTATGTCACAGTAGATAGAGCACTGGCTCTGGTGTCTGGAGGATCTGAGTTCAAATGTGGCCTCAGATACTTAACACTTAATAGCTATGTGACCCAGATAAGTCACTTAACCCTAAATGCCTCATAGCACGCCCTCCCCCTCACCCCCCTTGCAGAAAATCATGATCTTGAAACAAATTGTTGGCTCCTTCTAAGGACACAGATTTTCTTAAATTAATTTAAAATGTAAAAGAAAAAGTCATGGGAAGCAAGCATTTTCATCAGAAACATTTAGTTAGAACATCTATTTCAACCCTTACATTTTATAGGTGGGAATACTGAGGCTCAGAGAAATGTAATGATTTGCCAAAAGTCACAGACAGTAAATTATAGGACCAGAATTTGAACCCAGAGCTTCTGACTTCAAAGTTCTTTCCACAGTTCCATACTGCCTCAAGATGTGTGCCTATGTAGGTGGAAATGGAGGATTGAAGAAATTATTGATATAATTGGTTGATTGGGCTTTTTTGCTCTCCAGATTAGCTGCCTTTGTTGATCAAATTCACTGAATGATTGCTTGCGCTTTCTTCATTTTGCCTGAAGAGGCTACGATTTTATCACAAACCTAATCATAAGCTTTAAAAAACTGGGCTAGTGTTTGGGTAGAATACTAGAAATCCTGGTCTTGTTCAGTATTACATTATTACAGCTGTGTATTTCAGAGGGGTTTTACATGGCCAGTTGGCTCTTTTATATCTCACAACCATTTAAAAATACCAACTCCCCTTAAAAGAACTTTATTGTTACCTTTTTGTTTTTGCACTTGTTATTCTTCTTTTGTCTTGCCACTGTGCAACATTATCTCTCTTCCTGTAACAAAAACAAGCATCTAAATAAAACTGGACTGCATAGCAACGTGTCTAGTAAGGTTGATAATGTTTCATATCCATAGGCCCCATCTATAAAGAGGAGGAAGGTATATTTTCCCTTCAGTTCCATTAATCTCATTTGGTTGGTGAAAGATTTGAGACTAAAAAGTGCCTTGATTTATTTGTTCATGGTGACAGAATGAGTTCAATATAATTACAGGGTTAAATAATAACAACACTGTTGGAATGAGAATTCAGAGCTCACTGAATTTTAGAGTTGGAAAGGTCCTCAGAAACTATCTATTCTGAGGTACACCAAGAAAATTCCTCCATCTCCAAAATATTCAGCAGGGGTCATTTGACCTTGGTTTAAAAACCTCTCATGAGGGTGGGTTGAGAAGGGAGAAGTAGCTTTCTATCTGTCAAGACTGCCTGTTTCACTGTTGGATAGCTTTAACTGTTTAATTGTTAGAATTTTGCCTCTTATTGGGTCTAAATTTGCATCTTTGTAACTTTCATTCATTAATTTTCATTTTTGTCCCTTAGTGTCAAGCAGTACAAACCTAATCACTATTCTAGGTGGTAACTCTTCCAATACTTGGTCAGCTATTGCTACCATACCTTATCCTCCCTTTCCACTCTCACAAGCTTTCTCTTTTGTTATTTTAACATATATATGAATTTATTTTAAACACTCTTTCCAAATTTCAAGTTCCAAATTCTCTTCCTTCCTCCCACACGGTCCCCTACTCACTGAGAAGACAATTTTACATAGTAAGTTGTGCAAAACATATTTCAATATGAGCCATATTTTTTAAAAAGCAAGAAAAATAAAGTGAGAAAATTATATTTCAATTTGCACTCAGAGTTCATCAGTTCTCTCTTTGGAGGTGGTTAGCATTTTATTTTTCATCATTAGTCTTTTGGAGTTGTCTTGGATAATTGTATTGCTTAGAGTCATTAAGTCACTTATCATTACAACATTGCTGTTACTGTGTACATGATCTCTGGGCTCTTCTCATATCACTTTACATTAGTTCATACAGATCTTGCCATGTTTTACTGAAACCATCCTCTCTCACTGTTTCCCAAAGCACCATAATACTCCAGCGACAGCTTATTCAGCCGTTCCCAAATTGATGAGCATCCCTCAATTTCCAATTCTTGGCCACTATAAAAAAGTTGCTTTAATTATTTTTTGTACATATAGGTGCTTTCCCATTTCCTTTCATTTCTCTGGAATACAGATAGTAGTGATATTGTTGGGTCAAAGGGCATGCATAATTTTGTAGGCTTATCAGCATAGTTTCAAATTGTTGTTGAGAATGGTTGGACCACTTCACTACTTTACCAATTGCTCATCAAGCGTACCTATTTTTCTCACATCCCCTCCAACATTTGTCATTTCTAAAAGGTGTTAAGTGATATTTCAGAGTTGTTTTAATTTGTCTTTTTCTAACCATAGTGATTAAGACAATTTTTTAAATGTGACTATAATTAGCTTTGATTTCTTCTTCTGAAAACTACCTGTTTATAACCTTTGACTATCATTTGGGGAATGGCTCTTATTTTGTAAATTTGACTCAGTTTTATACTCAGTTTATATACTTTGAGAAATGAAGCCTTTATCAAAGAAACTTACTATAAATTTTTTGCTATAAATTGATTTCTATTTATTTATTTTACTATAAATTTATTATTTCATTGTCTATGGTACCTTTTAGTAAAATGTAGTTTCTCTGATTATATCTTTTAATTAGGTCTGTTTTTGCTTTTGAGATCATGATTGCTATCTTTTTAAATTCTTTTTTAGTTGAGTATATTGGATTTAGTTTTGTATAATTGATTCTTCTCCAGCCTTTTATTTTAATTCTGCGTGTAATTTGTAAACAACACATTGTTGGATTCTGGTTTTTAATCTATTGAAACATCTGCCTTTATTTTATGAATGGGAGTGTATCTTTTTCACATTCAGTTATGATTACTGTTTGTTTCCCTTTATCTCATTTTCTTCTCTTTCCTCTCCTTTTTCTCTTTTTATCCTGTCCCTCCTCAAAGGTCTATTTTCTTTATAACTATGGTCTCCCTTTATCTGAGTGCCCTTTAATCACATCCCTCCTCTCCCACCTCCATATATATATTCTTCCCTCTTTGAATTAATTCCAATGAGAGTAAGATTCAAGCATTGCACACCATACCTTCCCTATTCTGTGGAAGAGAAGGCAAAGGATTGTGTATCTCTTTTATGTGAGAAATATTTTCCCATTCTATCCTATTCTCCCTTCTTCAGTGCTTTCTTCTTTCTCTTCTCTTTATTATTTTGGACGAGAACTTCCAAAATAACTAACGCATATTCATGCCTTCTTTCTATATAAACTCCTTTAATTGCCCTAATAATGATAAAGTTACATGTACTGTGTAGTAATGTAAACAGTTTAATTTTATTGAAATCCTATGATTGCTCTTTCATATTAGCCTTTTTAATGCTTCTCTTGAGTCTTATATTTGAATATCAGATTTTCTATTAAGCTCTGATCTTTTCATCAGGAATATTTGGAAATCCTCTATTTCATGGAATCATTTTGTGCCCTTTCTTTTCTTTTCTTTTCTTTATAGAATATCATCTTCTAATCCTTTGCTCCTTTAACAGAGAAGCCACTAAATCTTGTGTAAGTCTGATTATTATTCAAATTGTTTCTTTTTGGCTACATGAAACATTTTCTGTTTGACCTGAGAGTTCTGGAATTTGGCAATAATACCCCTGAGAGTTTTCATTTTAGGATCTCTTTCACAGGAGGTAACTGGTGGATTCTTTCAGTTTCTAATTTATCCTCTAGATCTAAGATGTTGGGGCACTTTTCCTTAACAATTTTCTGAAATACGATATCTAGGCTCTTTCTTTGAGCATGGATTTCAGGCTGTCCCCAAATTCTTAAATTATTTCTCCTTGATATATTTTTCAGGCCAGTTATCTATGAGATATTTCACATTTCTTCTACTTTTAAAAATTCTTTTGGCTTTGTTTTATTGTTTCTTGGTATCTTATGGAGTCATTACTTTTCACTTACCCACTTCTAGTTTTTCAGGAATTATTTCATTCAGTGAGATTTTGTATTTCTTTTCCCATTTATCTTCTTCTGTTTTTAAGGAGTTCTTATCTTCAGTGAATTATTGTTCTTCTTTTACCATCAGGTCAATCCTATTTTTTAAGCCATTAATTTATTTAGTATTATTTTTAGACCTATTTTACCAAATTGTTAATTCTTTATGTATATTTTTTGTACCACTCTGATTTCTTCCTCAATTTTTCCTCTATTTCTCTTACTCTTATTTCTTTCTTTAACTCTTTCAGAAATTCTTGTTGGGCTGGATCCAATTAGCATTTTTCTGATGATTTGTAGTAGTTTTCACATTGTTGTTTTCTGAGTTTATATCTTGGTCTTTTTTGCCACCATAGTAGTTTTTATTGTCAAATTATTATTATTATTATTATTATTATTTGCTCAGTTTTCCATTTTGCATCTTGATTTTGGACTTTATGCTAAAATTGTCTCTGCTCATATGCGGGTGAGGAGATATTGCCACAAGGCTTTTTTATGCTATTGTTTTCAGAGTTAGTACTGTGGGTCTGTAAGTTTTTAGTGCTTCCAAGCTAGTGAGAGTTATAGTCACTGCTCTTCTGCTCTATACTCTGTTCTTTATCCAGGAAAGGCTCCTGATTCCCTGTAGCCATAACTGCTAGTGCTCTTTCCCTTGGAACGCCTTTTGTGACTGATACCCAGCATTCTTCTTTGCCTTAGAACTCTCACCCAGAATTGTGTATGGGCAATAGATTTTTCAATCAATTCCAGCTATACCCAGGGACAGTAAAAGGTGTTTGTAATCCTTTTCTAACCAGTTGTTGACCATCTTCTTACCAGTCTGGGTTAAAAGCTTCTGAAGTTGCTGCTGCTGCTGCTACATTTGTGGACTCTGCATAAGTTTCCATGCTGGTGTCGCAAACTTCTCCTTGCCAATCTCTTAAATTTTCTTAGGCCAAAAACAGCCTAAACCTTACCTTTTATTGGCCCCATCACTCCAAAATCTGACCTGAAGTGTTATTTTAAAGTTACTTGGATGGAAATATTGAGAATCGGTTTGCCTCTCTTCTGCCATCAGGGCCTCCCAAACTTTCTCTTCATTTGGTTAAACAGTCCCAATTCCTTCAGAGGATTCTCATATGGCATCTTCTCAAGGTTCTTTTCCATCTGGGTTACTCTCTTCTTATATTTTCTAGCTTATTTATTCCACCTTTCCTCTTTGATGTCCTAGGTGTACCTGCTGACAAAATGAAGGTCATTTTGCTGTGATCCTCGCTGGATAAATAATGTAAGCTTTACTAGATGAAATAATACTATCAACCTGGTGGTAGAATGACTACAGACATGGTCATATTTTGTTTCTGATTTTTCAGCCTTTCTTGGTGTTTCAAGATTGTAGCTTGATGATGGGTATTGATATTCAGAAAGCTTCTGGAAAACATCTCAGAAGAGAGATGGACAAAGGAAGTAAAAAGATGTGGGTTCTAGACCCAGCACTGCCACTAACTAACAAAGAAACCTGGTATTAATATTTTATTTTCTCTTGGCACCAGTTTATTTATATGCAAAATAAGACAGTCAGATTGACTGGTTTCTAAGACTTTTTCAACATTTGTATTTCATTGGTCTTTGAGTATATCTTTTCTCTTCTGGATCTGGGAGATGGGTTCTATTTTTTTACACATTGCCTGCTAAAAATCAGGACATGCATTTGCCCATTCTAGGCAAAAATGTGGAAAATTACCATCTTTTGCATTTGAAAATTGTGACTTCTGTGTGTTATTGTCCACCAGAGGTTTTGAATCTTCATTGTTACAATACAACTTGCTTTATCACAAATCATATATATTCACGTCACACAAGCATAATTTTCTGACATTCAAGTGTTTATTTAGAAAGAATAATATTAAAACATATCCCTCATTATGTCCCCCTCCTATATTCACGCTAAGTGTTTGCTTGCTTTGCCTGCTTATAGTTTTGCTTCTGCTGCCTAATGATTGTAATAGTGTAATGGACTGCCCTTTCACCACAGAGTGGCTCTATCCTGGTGATGAGCCCCACCATATTTAGGCAAATTGGCCCTTGGACAACAGACACAGCTTTTTGAGCTTGCCTAGAATTGCCTAGGGTATGCGTTCTTCCTCAGATGGTAAAGCAGAGCCCTGTAGCAATTGAACAATTGTAGTATTTCTAATGGAAGATTGGGTATGTTTTGGGAAGTATAGTGATGCAAAACCTCAGCCATAATCCCTTGTTCTTAATTTCAGACAGTAAAGAAATTAATTGTGCAATATTTGGACAAATCATAACTTGAGCTCATTTCCTATTTTTTAATAAAGCTATTGAGCTAGGTTCGTTTAAATTTAGCAAATGTTTAGGAAGCCGCTATATTATACTATGCAAGGTACTGGAGATACAAAGATAAAAACAAGGCCCCTCTTCAAAGGCCTTGCATTTTAGGGGTGGGGAAATAATGGCCCAATTTCCTCTCAGCCTAAGATTTTTTGAGATGAATTTTTAGCTATTATGTAGCTCTCTTTTTTAGCTCAGTTTGGGTCAGGAGTAATGTTTGAGCAGAGAAATTGGAGATATAAATAGCTAAAACCTTTTGGGTTTTATTTCAATATTATTTTGAGGATTGTTTTCTTAAGGTGATGGCATACTGAAGAGTCACATGGTTCATGCCAATCAAAAGGGATTTGGTAAACCTTCCAACTCCAGTTAACAAGTTCCATAGTCTCTGATGACCTCATTTAGGAACAATCAAAAATTCTGCATCTGGCTTTTATATCATAGAGACCTAGAGACTTCTTTTTGGTGATTTAAGGTGGTCCCAAATCACGTTCTGCCTCTTCCATAAAACAAGGTGTCTAGAATGCTATGAAAGAGTTATTCTTTGCTTAAAATGTATTGCCTAATGGCCAAAAGACTTGTTTTAGGAAGAGAAATTGGTAGGCAATTCAATCCCTTATAACTGGTTGCTCTGCATATATGCTAATGAAGTGACCATCTGCATCACATAATTATAAGTTGCCTCCCCTGACTGAACTCCATGTGCTGACACAGACTGAGAGGAGGCGCACCCTTTTTGGCGGCCACTGCCTGAGGAAGATGAGTTGGGGAAACAGATCCTGTTTATTCCTTCACTGCAAGGCGCACAACCTGCTGAGTAGACAGGTGCTGGCTGTGCTGATGTCCATGGGCAATGCAGCCTGGTTGTCCTAGTAGCTGACATCTATATCTAGACCTATCTGGAATTTTTAAACTGACACAGCGTGAGGAGTGTCACTCTCTATTACTGCATATCTATATCATATTAGAAATCCTAGGAGCAGAATGCCTTGATCACATCTGTCCTGCTCTTCTCAGCTGATAAGTCCAATAGTTATGGTGAGACCCCTGGTGTGAAATTGACTCGAGTTCTCAGTTTGCTTTCTAATCAAAGGTTCCTGAACAGAGTTGCTGTCCAACAATTACTGAAATGTTGAAATGAATGATCCTGTTTGTTCAATCATTTCTGGTGAGATCCAACATTTCCTTTGTCAGCTAAATATTTGGTACTTAGATTTGATGTTTCTGTATTTGCATGCAAGTTAGGTCATTTTTGTTAACTTTGCAAATGGCTAATATCTATTTGAAACAAATAATTGTCAGATTTAAGAACAGAGCAGGGCAACTAAGTGGTACAATCTGGAGTCAGGAAGACTCAGTTTCATGAGTTCAAATCAAATCTGACTTCAGACACTTACTAGCTATGTGATCCTGGGAAAATTATTTAATTTTGTTTGCCTCAGTTTCCTCACTTGTAAAATGAGCTAGAGGAAGAAATGGCAAACCGCATTAATGTCTTTGCCAAGAAAAGGGAGATGATCTGTTAATGAGATGAGCATTTGCAGAAATATCTGATGCTATTTCACATTGTATCTCAACTTGTGAAATGAGTTTTTAAAAAGGGAAGTAGAGTCTTAAACAAAAATTGGGATGTTATCCAATTATTCTGATCATTTGAAATAGTCAACGTGATAGCATAGGATAGTATTTACAGTAGAGAAAGACCAATTGAACCATCTAACTGATGGTTCTCTCTTAAAGCCACAAAGACTTGCAAAGGCTTACTAGATGTGTGGCCTTGAATAAGTCAATCTAGTCTTTCTGTTTAATCACATTTCTTAAGATAGTTTCTTTCCATACTTGGAAGGTATTTTAAAATCACAGAAAAGAAATCCCAAACATCCATTTCCTTTCCCCTCAGCCCCCCACCCTTGAGTCTAAACTATCCCAATCCAGACAATTACCATATATTTAAAGACTTTCAGAGAACTATTTCACAGGCAAATTTTTGCAACCTATTGTGTCCTGTAGACACAACCTCTGAGCTGACATTTGCATGTCAGTAGTCCTGTGCTTTTCTGATTAGTGTCATGTTTACAAGCAACTGGGAGGGGGAGTCCACAGTTCTGAAAATAATCTTAATATATTGAGAACGTTTATATAGTACATTGAGTTCTTTATGGATGTGTGCTTTTGCATCCAAAAATATCCCAGGCAATGTATATCCCAGGCAATGCGTAGAGATGTTAAGCATCGTGATATTTCTGGAGACTACATATGAATACATTCTTTGTTTTTTAATCTCTGTGTTTCTTTGTGACTACACTGAAGGTGAGACTATCATCTCCTCATCCTCACGTAGGAAGCAGCATTCTTTTTCCATCAAGGATTATTTTTTTGGAACACTTCTGCAAGAAGTTTAGTTTCATCGCTTTCTTTATTTCTGTACCATCTCTCCAATGTCAGCAGAGTTCCAGAAATGGGGTCCAATTCATTATTTCTCTCTTTTTCTGAGTCCCTACAGGATTTTGTTTTGTTTTTTTAAGGGCTTGGAAAGAACCTTGAGAAGTCAGCTAGTATAGACTATCTTCTATCTCAAGGAGGGCTGCATGACAAACTCTGACAAGAATATAACTATCTAACACATCTTGAAAACATTAAGAAAAAATTGTCAGCAATCTCAATGGTTATTTTATTTGACCTCCTTTGATAGAAGCACCTCGGGATTGCTAGTAAAGATATTGGTATAGGACAAGAAAACAATTGAATTTAGTATAGGTGCCAAAGATGCCATATGTGAGCTAATTTTCAGGGAACTGAGGATCTTCAGTCACTATGCTCCACTCCCCCACTTCCATGATCTATGTCTGTTCATGAGAATATGACTGCTCACTGTTTCCTAGACTTGTTCAACCCTTAGTTCATCTCTCTCCACTGTTGCATATGAAAATAGACAATTAACATGTTTGAAATGCACCCCTTTCTTACTCCCTTTTCATAAAATCTCTGTTTATTCAAGATATATTTTAGGCACCATCTTTTACATGGAATCTGTCCTAATCACCTTTACTCCAACTAACTCGTATTTATCAATGTTTCTTCTCTTTATATTTATTGTATATACTTGCTATTATATGTGTGTGTATGTGCATGCAACACACACACATATATACTGAACTCCTTATTAGATTTAAGCCCTTTGGGAGTAGGGATTGTGCCATTTTTTGCACTTGTATCTCCAAAGCCCAGCATGGTGCCTTTTACAGAGTAAGGAGTTAGTAAAACCATGTTGATTGATTACCACCCCACTGTATCATGCCAGAAGAAAAGGGGTGACTAACTTGGAACTTTTTTTTTTTTGAAAATTGCTTTTTCCTGCTTTAACATACATAACTATTATTCACCCAACAAATACTTATTAAATATCTACTATATTTTAGGCATTGCACTAGGTTATGGAGATACCAAAAAAAAAAAATTCCCTAAAGACTGTAAATTTAAGGGATTATGCCTTATGTCTTCCTCTTATCTCCCCCCCTTCCCCTGCCATTTCATAGTGCTTATACAAGAGTGGGATCTCAATGTGAATACAAAAAAAATTCTTGAGTCTAATACATTTCTGTTATTGATTCATTGAGCTCAAATCTACACTTTGTAAATATAGGGGAGGTTAGATTGGAATACATACTAGAAAGCAAATGCTGATTTATGACTGAAGGACTTGAATGCTTTGGACTGATAAAACAATTCCTTTACTGGTCTCTTGGTTCCATGGTGGGGGCAAAGAATGCACCATCATAGTATATCAGGAGGATTGACTGAATGGCCTACTTAGTAGACACTAAAGGGAATAAACCCATTCTTTAACACTCTTGTCCCATTTGTGGGAACACACCATTGCTTTGATCTTCTCCCTGGCATGTTAGGAAGGGGCTGATACTCTCTCCTATCTTGGGAATATGGATGCTTTGAGCACTTGACAGCTAAAGCACATGTGTTGGTTTTGGCAAATGCGAGTATATATCTGAGAGCTCTAGTTACTGCTTTAGCTTTATAGATTCTTTGTAAGCATAGGTAATCATATAATGATTCTAAGGACTTTGAAAATAATTTTGAGTGATTTTCTAGGCCCAGTTATCCTGGATTCTTCAGATGGAGTTTCTTGGAAGCAGGAGGAGTTTCCACGATAGAGAGGATGATCAAGTGGCAAGAAGAGGAACCCAACTCCTGGCCTGGATGATCAGAAGGCAGGGAAATAAAAGAATTTGTTGGGACAGAACAGAAAGGGATGAAGGGAAAATGATTCATTAGTACTATAAATAGGCTCCATATTTTGAAGTAAATATTACCTTTCTAGACAGTACAAAAAATAATCTTTTTTTGGTTCATATGTTGAGCACTTCTTTTGTAGGAGGAAAAAAAGAGTGGATCACCTATTTTACATTGTACATTGAATATCTTTCTATTCTCTACTGTTCGTCCTCTTTTTATATAGGACTGGAGTCAAACCTAAATTTTATGTGATTTTTTTTTCCTTAGGATTTTAGGGTTAGAAATGTAAATAGCCAAACAGAGAGGAAAAAGAGCCCAATTCTTCTTTCTCTCCCCACAACTTGTGTTATTTTATCTTTTTCCCAATTTCATGTAAATATGATTTTCAACATTTATTTTTATAAGATTTTGAGTTCCAAATTTTTTCTTCCTTCTTTTCCCTCTCCCCTTCCCAAGAGAGCAAGCAATCTGATATAGTTTATACATATAAAATCATTTAAAATATATTTCCATATTAGTCATGTTGTGAAAGAAGAATCAGAAAAAGGGAAAAAACTATGAGAAAGAGAAAAAAAACAAATTGAAAAAAATGACAATAATAAGCTTTGATCCACACAGTATGCTTAGATTCAGTCTTCATAGATGGTTCTCTGGATATGGATGGCACACAACCATCTTTTGTAATTGTCTTGGATCATTATACTGCTGAGAAGAGCTAAATCTGTCATAGCTGATTATTACTCAATGTTGCTATCACTTCACTTAGATTTCTCTTTCTTTAGGAGCCAGATTTTCCCAGCACAGAATTGGTTTTAAATGTGTTTGGGTCCTGAACTGAGTGACTTTTTCGTGAAGAGGAAGAGGGTGAGTGCTCCTGCTGCTTGGGGTCAGCAGTAGTTCTATGTCTTGTTACATGTCTTCATGTCCTTCTGGGTATAGATCTTCCTTCTACCTCTGTCCATGCTTAGTTCCGAGGAATAGGGGATTAAAAGTGTTGCCTTTCTCTCATATTTATAGACTGTCCACTCCTAGCAGTGGTACCAGAAACAGAACACAGGACTCTTTCTACTACTATAAATAAGAGGGTACAGTCTCTAAGAGAGCTCAGAACTAGGTATAAATACCAGAACAGATAAGAAGGATATTGATGAAGGAAAATATGATATATATACTAGTCTAAATGGTAATCATAGAGAGAAGAGTTCTTCTGTAGAGAAGAACACTGTTAAGTATAGATTGAACTATGTGGTTTCTTTGGTGCCTTTCAACTCTAAAATTCTGTGATTCTATGAGCCATTGATTGTCCAGAACAAAGGAGGGAATAACAACTATATTTAATTTGTTGTTAAATATCACTGTGAAGTAGGGAGGGGTCAGTTCTTATTGCTTTCATTTTAGAGATGAAGAAATAATCCCTGAGAGAGTGAAAAATTTGCCCAGGGTCATACAGTACATAGCAAAGGTTAGAATGCTCAGTCCCCTTTCACTTTCATTTCCATTATAAATCACTAAGATCAATGGTTTTCAGCCCATTTAAAAAAAATTCATCTTTCTAATTTATATACACAGGGATGTGATATAGTCAGCTTGGACATGGTTCCTGAGTGTGAGTATTTAGACTTTGGAAACTGGCAAAGCTATAATCAGGGTTTGATGTACTATCTGTTGATTGTCTAGGCTTAAGGAAATCTTGAAGAAAATTTTAACAATGTAGATGAAACTCCAAAGTATATCAGGCCATATACATGCATTTTTTTCCTTCCCTGGAGAGCTGGTAGTTAAATATTTACTCTCATAGCATCTTATGCTGAATTCAATACATACTCTCAGAGAGGGTAATACTATTTTTTGGCAGAGAACTTTAAATAATTAGAAGACTATATTTTAAGAAAAAGGAGGAAAGGAAGAAGAAAGCTACTGATCTAATGATGTTTTTCCTTACAAGCCGCATTGAATGATATGCCTGGGTATTCATGCTTTTGCAAAGAATTAATTACCAGAATTCCGTAAGGAATGGGTTAAGCTTCATTTCCCCAGGCCTTTCTTTTCTCATGTAGCATTAAAAATATACATGACTATCTGTTTTCCAGTGTAAAACAGTTGTGGTTTATATATAAGGACTGAAAAGAGCTTTATTAATATATAAACTTAGAAGATATGAAAACCAGACCACTGTATTTTATGGTGTGTCTTTTTGTTCAGAGAAAGGCAGGGATGTCAGCCAAATGCTCAAAAGGCCCTTTGATTCAAGGCTCCTTACATGGCTAATCTTTTCCACGTTAGTACATCCCTTACCCAGTTGTAGCAATTAGTCAAGGTGGGCGCCTCAGATTTCTTCCACTGGGTTGCGATGTAACATCTGGCATCTAGTAACAAATGGGAAATTAAGTTGCTTCCTTTTAGATTTTATTTCACTCTTGTCTTGCAAGCCTAGTTACAGGACTAAAATCTCCAATTGCCAAGCCAACCTCAAGAAGTCTCTTTTAAAAAGTGAAATAATTGCGGCTGATAGGCATGTAGAGCTTGCTAAAGGAAGGGGGCAGAAGGGTTGAGACCGCCGCTCATGTTGGGCTGCAGCTCATCAGCTTCCTAACACAGGGCAGGCAATGTGCCCCTGTGTCAACATCGTAGTGCAGAACTACCTCCTGCATGAATTGGGAGGTTTATTCTTTATGTCTGCTTCAATTGTTGGCTTCTTTGCTGGTTATTTTCAGAAAGAAAAGTCAGAAAAGAGGGAAGAGACAGTTTACATTAACTACATTACAATTCTCCTGGTGTGGGTATATAAATGGAAGCTAAGCTTACCAAAAAACAAAACAAAACAAAAAACAAAAAAATCAAAAGATTAAAACTAATTTAATTCAATTCAATTTTAATTCAGTTCAATGAAAAAAAATTAATCTCTGTGCTTGGAATTGTGTTAGATATTGCAGTATTATGTGAACTATGTCTTATGGTCAGTAGAGTTTTTGACAAAAAACACAGGATCATAAACCAACTGCAGAGACAGCTATAAGAGTGCTGGACTTCTCTTTGAGTTCATATCTGATCTAAAACACTTACTGGATGTATGGCTCCAGGAAAATCCCTTAGCTCTGCTTGCCTCAGTTTCCTCATCTGGACAATAACACTTACCTCCCAAGATTGTTGTTCAAATCTCATCTCACAAATTTGGAAATTCTCTTCAATGATACAAGTCACAATTTACCCATGTTTTCCCTATTAGTATAAGTCTTGTCTTACCATAAGTTTACCATGGGGTTCCACTTGATGAGTAGATAGAGATCTTTGTCATTGTCTTCTGATATTGAGAGGGTCTCCATAGAGTTCTCTGGTTGTCTGATGGAGACAGGAAATTCCAAAGAATAAATAAATTTGGAATAAAGGTAATGGGCTCATTTTGGGCTATTTTGAAATTTAGTTTTCAGAATATTAAGGAAAAGCAAATGGAAATGGAAGTCTGGAATATGAAAGAGAAATTATATCTGGAGACTAAAATCCAGCAGTCATTTGCTTGAAAGTGAATCCAGGACAGTAGCTGAAATTGTTAAGAGAGAGAATATAGAGAGAGAGGAGAGAAGAGAGGTGAAAACAAAGGTTGGGAGACAAGGTCACAACTAGAAATTCTGGCACCTGGGATAAATTCAGTTTGTGGAAGATGTAGTGATATGTGGACAGTTCATTCTGCACATAGTTAATAAGAGGTGCAGTAACCAGACCTCCAATGCCGCATTCTCAAAACCTACAATTTCTCTTATCTCAGATTTTTGAAATCCCACCTGACTTTCAAGGTCCAATTCAATGCTAGTAAACATTTTGTAGTCATTAATCTGTAGGTTATCACTATTACTTTATACCTAGCCCCCTTCTTATTCAGTCACATATTAAAAGCACTATATATTTTCTATATACATAATCTATTTCTAGATTTCTATATACATTTTCTATATTTCTATATTTCATTTTCTATATACATAATCTATTTCTCTCTTCTGATTCATATCTGATTATAGTACATTGTTCATATCTTTTTTTCTGCTTTAATCCTTGTCTCCCCTTGCACCTATCTCAGTGTCTTATACATAATAGATGTTTAATAAATGTCTGGTTTGCATTGAATTAGTGATGGATAAGTTTCTTTGGATGGTCCAAATATACATCATTGTTGGAATATGTTGTTCAAACTTTTTTTTCCCCCTATGTGGATAGTTAGATCAAATTCTTTTGAGTGATTATGTATTTCATTTAGGGCACTCTACAATATTTCAGGCCTTGATGTAGTCAGCAACAATTATTTATAAATAAGATTTCATAATTTGTAAGAAATGTCTTTTTTTTCTGGATGTTCTCTATGACAATGTGAAACATTTTTGTCAAACATAAAACTTATGCCTCATATAATATTAATACACATATAGGCAAAGTACAAAGATCTACCTTTTTATCTATTTTATTTCCAAGGAGATATCTTGTTGAAGGATAATTTTTAAGGTAGAGTTTTGCTTTGCCAAGTCAAACGACTTTATATTCAATAACAATAAACAATGGGGATCTTGTTTCTTCTATACCTTTCACTCAACTATATACAATTATAATGATGTAGTTTGTTATAGATTATCACTTGCAAAAACCTGTTTATTTCTTTTTTATTAATACCTTCATTAAGGATTCTTCCCATACTGATATGGACTATTCAAATAAAGATTTTGTAGGGATGAGAAAGAAGGAATATAGGTTACTTATGGTTTCTGTTTTCTTGATTATTTTTTCAATATTCATAATGTCTAGGATTTTTTCCCAAGGGTTTAGTACTCTCAGTATTCTAAAATTGTCATTTCTTTTGTTGTCTTCTTCTAGGAACACTTGGACTGTTCTACTTTCTCCATCTTCAGTGTCATTTCTATTTTATTAATCACAGATTTAAATTAAGAGAGGATCTCAGGCTCTATTTTCCCTAAAAGACAACAAAATCCAGGATTTGATTATACTTGGGGAGTATAGAAATGCTCAAGATGTTGTTCCCTTGATACAGCTCCCTTAAAACTTCCTATTGAATTTATTAAAGTGAATTCCTCATCATCTTCAGGCATAAAAAAAGGCCCTCTGGATTATGGGGACTGAATGTGGATCACAACACAGTATTTTCACTTTTTTTGGTTGTTGTTTGCTAGCTTTTTTTCTTTCTTCTTTTTTTCTTTCTTGATCTGATTTTTCTTGTGTAGTATGACATATGTGGAAATATGTTTAGAAGAATTACACATGTATAACCTATATTGCATTTCCTCGTGTCTAGGGGAGGGGGAAAAGGGTAAGGGAGGGAGAAAAATCTGGAAGACAAGGTTTTGCAAGGGTGAATGTTGAAAATTATCTGCAGTATTTTGAAAATAAAGCTATTATTTATTATTTTTTTTAAAAGTCTTCTGAAGTGGGGTTAGGGCCCTTCAACACTTCAGATTTGGTGAATTTCCTAAGACCATTTAAGTTACCATACTTTGATCTACTGACTACATATGTTTCAATATAGAAATGAGAGAGATGTGTCTACCCAAATTAAGTGCCATCTTAGCCTTATTGAATATCCTTTTGTTGCTAGGGATTAAGCCTTCCTTTATTGACCTACAAATGTCTCATTTTGCCCTAGCATTGAAGCTGAACTAAGAAGGTACCAATCTGAGTCAGGCTCACATCTGATGTAATCTGAATATCATTGTCATTGGAGAAATGAGATCGCTAGAAAAATTCTGACAGTTCTTTTCCATTTTTCATTGGTGTAGGATTTCATATATATGTTTTCAGGAAAATGTAGTTTAATTTAATCTTTTTCTGAGCTTTTTAAAAGCATATTTTGTTTTCTTCGATTGTTTCTTGATATTTAGTGAGGTGATGATATTCATAATCTGCCATTCTTTCCTATGAGAAACAGTTTTGATTAGGGGACAGAAGGTTGGGCTTAGAAAGACCTATCTCCAGGTCTGACACATACCAGCTGTGTAATAATGAGCAAGTCACTTAATTCTCTGATCTCAGTTACCTTGGATTTCATGATCTTTAGCTCTAAATCTATGATCTTATGATAAGAACAAAATAGTTCAAGGACTAAAATAGAAGTTAAGAGCAACAGTCAGGGGGAATGTTCATTCGGGGTTTCATGATCCTCTCTGTGATCCTAAAGAGGAGTAGGAGACACCTTTATTTAGATAAGGACTAGTTAATTTGAGAAAATGTTGAGATTGATTTTGATAAGTGTCAGGGCATTGTTGTATGATAAGAATTACTTTAGACTTTTATGATCTTATTGTGATCATCAAATATATCTTTTTAGAAAAAGAAAACACAAAGCAAAAAAGTGAGGGTGTCTTAGTGTAGAAATGGCATTATGTTCTTAACTGTAGAGATTTTTAGCTATATTCTGAGTGTTAGATTGATTGTCAGATATGGAGAAGGGAAGGAATTTCCTTCCAGCTCATACTACCAATTATTTTTCAACTGTCTTTGCTCCTGCTGACCTCTTAAGCATTTGAAGGATATTGTCTATTAGAATCAGGTGGGGTTATTCCACACTATCAATTTTTTTTGTCATGGCATTTCTGACTTTTCTGATGGGGATTTTAGTTTTCCTTGTTCACTTTTGATACTAAATATTGTCACTTATAGGAGTTGGACCAAGAATTAAAATTAAAAGGTTTGAATGACAACCATAAAATGATCAAGATGACTAATGAAGCCAGAAAGTATGCAGGGATGGTATTGGGAGGATTACTTCTAGCTCATGCTTTTATAGTTTTCTCTAATGAGGTACAATACTGGATAACTGGTGTTATATCATAATGTATTATATCTCTAGCAGCTTCTGATCTGTCACAAAGAATAATTTGATATGACAGATCCTGTGAAAGAAAATAAGTCAAACTTTTCCCACTGCCTAAGCCATTCTGTAATAGAAAGCTAGGGGTCAAAGAAAGTACACACTCTTTCAGTCCACAGTGCTGATTCTTGTGGCCTAATATATCACTGGTTAAAAACGTAGACCCATTTTATAGGGCCCTGTTCTCTTAGCCACTCCAGAAGTACTAACAGAAGGTTATGTTTTCTTGAGGGTTATACTCATTGCCTTTTCCTCTTGCCTATCAGGATTTTGAGGAAATTTTATAATCAAATGCTGGGATCTATCCCTCAGTGTAGCTATATGTTATAACCTGTTTAGGTTGGATAAGATCAAATATGACAACCATTTGGGAAAGTGAAAGGATATGTATTCAATATTTCTAATAGATGATTACAAATCTATTATATTCAATAAATATCTTGTTTTTTTTTATAAAATATGATTTTTCTGAATTTTCCTCTACTTTGGAAAAATACTTATAATGACTACTAGACAATAAACTAGAGGCATTAATTGTCACATGATAAAGGAAAGTATTGGAGTTGGTTTCAGGAAAACACTGATTTCAAAGCCAATCTTTGGAACTTACTAGCTATATGAAGATGGTTAAATCATTTAATCTCTTTGTTCACTTACAAAATGCTAATAAAAATCAACATACATGTCAAAGGATTGTTTTGAGGATCTAGTGAGATAATATATCTCTTACAATCAAAATTGTTGGTAAGCCCAGGAGGTTGGTGGCTGCTTTCCTTCCCTCTCTCCAATGAGCCCCTCTCAATTCTGGACTGAAGGTAGAACTAGGTTCTCTAATGAGAAGGGTTAGAAACCTTTTCATTTTCAAAATATATACAAATGTAGTTTTCAACATTTACCCTTGAAAAACCTTGTGTTTCAAATTTTTCTCCCTCCCTTTTCCTTCCCCCCTCCCCTAGACAGCAAGTAATCCAATATATATTAACATGTATACTACATATATATGTATACACACACATATTCTTTAATTATGTAAAATTCCACTTACTTAAAGCTTAAGTTTAGTTCATATTGAGACAATAGGGAGGAGTTGAAAGATACTCAATTTATAACATGAGTCAGAAATGAAATAACTATTTATTTCCTATACATATATAAAAGAAATGCGGAACACAAAAGGTTATTAGAAATGTGCATTAAAAAATATTTACAACAAGCAGAAGTAATAACTACTGTAATACTGTGCCAAAATGTTGAAACATAATGATCAAAATGTAAAATATTTTATGGTATTATAGAAGAAATATTTTTATATTTCAACTCAGCTTTGAACTATCCAAACAATTCCCTCCAGGTCTATGCCTTTTGGCAATTCAGGACCAGAATGAGCTCTTCTCTTCCCCTTTCCCTCATCCCAGCTTCTTATAGGGGGTATTTTATGAAATGAACAAAATACTCAATGATCTTTCAGCTCTGACCAATGGATCCCTTGATCTATGAACTCACAAAACAATTGCATTTAAGACTGGACATGTCCATTTTTTTGCTTGATGGTCAATCAACTATGGTTAAGGAAGAAACACAAAGTATAATAGACAAGCAGAGGCTCAGGCTTCAATGTTTCTAATTTACCCTTCCTACTCTAGCTGCTATATAGAAGTTTTTCTTATGCTTCTGGGGTGACTTCCTCCTCTCATTCCTTGTGGGAAAATTACTTTCCATTAACCTTGAAAAGAGCATGAAAGAGATAGAAGTGGTCTTTTTCAAAACTTCCTTCCCCTCAACAACTCTATTGTTGGGGGTGGAACCAAGAAGAGAGAGAGGAGACATGTCTTTACCTGAGTTCTCCCAGATGTCCCTCAAATTAATAACAAGTCAAGCTTCTGAACTGGTTTTAGAGTGACAGAACCCACAAATATTTGGAGTTTAACAAATTTCTAATAGAAGATAATTTGGAAGAATTTTAGAAAAGCTCTGTTTCAATCAGGAACAGAGAGAAGCAGGCCAAGCATAGTCAGTTTGGAAACTCAGAGCAGTGTGGGCTCTGTGGGATGAGGAATCTACTGGAAAGAATCTACAGCAGTGTTGGCTACTCTGTCCTGTACTGATTTGCAAGCCAATAGATCAACATATTATCTGTAAGACTTCCAACACAAATACAAAAGGCAAATAGCGAGTCTCTAAATCCCAGAATATTGTGGGACCTGGCCATGCCTACCAACAATGGAAGTTAGTCAGCACTGACCCAGCACAGCCACTGTCACTTTAGAGGAAGCTTGGACAATCTTCCCTTTTTCCTAAAAGTAGACTTCAAACTTTTAAGAAAATGAGCAAAAAAGTAAAAAAGAACTCTGACCATAGATAATTTTTATGCCAAAAGAGAAGAACAGATTTCAAACCCTGACAACACTAAAAGCAGATCATCTCCAGATGGTGATATGAATTAGTCTCCATCTCACAAAGGTCTTTTGGAAGAATTCAAAAAGGATCTTAAAAGAGAGTTAGAAGAAAAATGGGAAAAGAAAATTAAAACTTTGCAAGAGGGTTTGGAAAAGGAAACACAGAAATTATCTGAAGAATACTCTTTACAAAATAGATTTGACAAAATGGATAAAGAAAACAACTCTTTGAAAAACAGAATTTGTGAAATGGAAAAAATAAATCCATTGAACAAAAAAACTCATTTCAAAATTCAATTGGTCAAATACAAAAGGAGCTAAAAAACGTAACTGAAGAAAATAATTCACTAAAAATTAGAATTGAATAAATGGCACAGGTTTTGAAGTCCTGCCTCAAAATTACAACAAGCAGAAGTAATTAGCAATCATACTACTATGTCATTAGCAATTATTTTTATGTTCATGTTAATATTTGTTAGTCAATTGCCATACATATACGGCTAACAGTCATGCTCTTCAGTGGTAGACATAGTCAGAGATGAAACCACCCAATATTTCCTGGATCATCTTTGTTTTGAGCATCTTTTCTTTTTCCATCTCTCTCTGATGGACAAGGAGGATATAGCAAGTTGGTAGCCATCAGATTCCTGATGCATATGTAGAGACACAAGCAAACCCTCTGTCCCAAGCTATTAGTCTGTCTGGTCCCTTCCATTCACCACTCTCCAGATCACCTGGTGATTATCTAAAGATATTATTGGAGCTTCTTGTATTGGACATTGCCCTTCCAGAGGATTATGAAACTTGTCTGTTTCATAAAATGCATCCTCATCCAAAATCAAAAAGTGAATAGTATAAAGAGTTAAGTTTAGAAGTTCTCTAGAGTTAACTGTGGCAGTATAAGGGTTAATTTGATTAGAAAAAGGAAAGAAGAAAATCAAATTGTTAGTCTCAAAAATGAAAAGGGAGAACTTTCCATCAAATAAAGAGGAAATTACAGCAATAATTAAGAGCTATCTTGCCCAATTTTATATCAATAAATTTGATAATCTAAGTGAAATGGAGAAATACTTAAAAATATAGAAGAGGAAATAAATTATTTAAATAATCCCAATTTAGAAAAGGAAATAGAACAAGCTATTAATCAAGTCCCTAAGAAAAAACCTCCAGGGCCAAATGGATTTACATGTGAATTCTGCCAAACAGAACAACTAATTCCAATAGTATACAAACTATTTGAAAAAATAGGGAAAGAAGGAGTCCTACCAAATTCCTTTTATTTTTCAGATATGGTGCTGACACCTAAATTAGGTAGGGCGAAAACAGAGAAAGAAAATTATAGATCAATTTTCCTAATGAATATTGATACAAAAATCTTAAATAAAACATTAGCAAAGGGACTACAGAAAGTCATCTTCAGGATAATGCAATATGAACAAGTAGGATTTATACCAGGATGCAGGGTTGGTTCAATATTAGGGAAACTATTAACAAAACTGACTATATCAATAACCAAAGTAACAAAAATCATATGAATATTTCAATAGATGCAGAAAAAGCATTTCATAAAATTCAACATCCATTTCTATTAAAAACACTAGAGAGTATAGGAATAAATGAAGTTTTCCTTAAAATGATCAGTAGTATCTATTTAAAACCATCAGCAAGCATCATATGTAAGGGGACAAATTAGAACCATTCTCAGTAAGATCAGATGTGAAACAAGGTTTCCCACTATCACCATTACTATTCAATATTTTATTAGAAATGTTAGCTTTGGCAATAAGAGAAGAAAAAGAGATTAAAGGAATTAGAGTAGATAATGAAGAAGCCAAATTATCACTCTTTGCAGTTGATATGATGGTATACTTAGAGAATCCTAGAGAATCAACTAAATAACTACTAGAAACAATTCACACTTTAGTAAAGTTGCAGGATACAAAATAATTCCACATAAATCATTAGCATTTCTATACATCACCAACAAAATCCAGTAGCAAGAGATGCAAATACAAAGAGAGATTCCATTGAAAATAATTGGCAACAATATAAAATATTTGGGGGTCTATCTTCAAAGCAAAATCAGGAACTATATGAACACAACTACAAAACACTTTCCACACAAATAAAGTCATATGTAATCAATTGCAAAAATATGAAATGCTCATGGGTAGGCCGAGTGAATATAATAAAAATGAAAATACTATCTAAATTAATCTATTTATTTAGTGCCATACCAATTAAACTCCCAAGAAATTATTTTACAGATCTAGAAAAAAAATAAAGTTCATGTGGAAGAATAAAGGGTCAAGAATTTCAAGGTAATTAATGAAAAAAATGTCAATGAAGATGGCCTAGCTATGCCAGACCTAAAACCATATTATAAAGCAGCAGTCATCAAAACCATTTGGTACTGGCTAAGAAATAGAGTTGTTGATCAATGGAACAGACTTGGTTCACAGGACAAAGTAGTCAATGACTATAGTAATCTAATGTTTGACAAACCCAAAAACCTCAGCTTTTGGGATAAGAATTCACTATTTGACAAAAACTGCTAGGAAAATTGGAAACTAGTATGGCAGAAACTAGGCATTGACCCACACTTAACACTGTATACTAAGATAAGGTCAAAATGGATTCATGATTTAGACATAGTGATGCTATAAGCAAATAAGAAGATCATAGGATAGTTTACTTCTCAGATCTGTGGAGAAGGGAGGAATTTGTGACCAAAGAAGAAGTGGAGTTCATTATTGCAGACAAAATAGATAATTTTGATTATATTAAGTTTAAAAGTTTTTATACAAACAAAACTAATGCAGGCACATTTAGAAAGGAAACAATAAACTGAGAAAACATTTTTATATTTAAGGTTTCTGATAAAGGCCTCATTTTTACAATATATAGAGAATTGATTCAAATTTATAAGAATTCAAGCCATTCTCCAATTCATAAATGGTCAAATGTAATGGGCTGAGGCTCGGGTTGATGCACTGAGGTCCCAAGCATGTGAGGCTAAATAGTAATTGGACCATACTCTATTAAAATATAAGTTTGGAGAAAGAATGGTCCCCACCCACTCTTTGTGCAAGTCCTGTTGTGTTGTATAGGAAATGATGATTTTGGTGGGTGGAGGCAGGGGAATGGAAAGGGAAGGGGAAGGAGAGACTGCTGGCTGGTGTCTTGACACAGCTGCTTGCATTGCCATTGCGATGGCCCTTCAGCTCCAATCTCCCTCCTCTTGCTGGCTTCCTATTGGCAGCTGCCCATATTGCTATCGCAATCCTTCCTGTCCATATTGCTATCGCAATCCCCCCTCACCTCTACTGAGAATAAAGATTGAAGATTTTTCCCTTAACCTAAATTCCTGACTCTGGCTGATTTTAAATACGCGGTCATCACAGTCAAAGGCTATGAAGAGACAATTTTCAGATGAAGAAATTGAAACCATTTCTAATCATGAAAAGGTACACCAAATCACTATTGATCAGAGAAATGCAAATAAGACAACTCTGAGATACCACTACACATCTCTCAGATTGTCTAGGATGACAGGAAAAGATAATGACAAATGTTAGAGAGGATATGGGAAAACTAATACATTGTTGGTGGAGTTGTGAATGGATCCAATCATTGTGGAGAGCAATTTGGAACTATGCTCAGAGAGTTGTCAAACTGTACATACCCTTTGAGCCAGGAATGTTTCTACTGGGCTTATGTCTTAAAGAGATCTTAAAGGAGGGAAAAGGACCCACATGCAAAAATGTTTGTGGCAATCTTTTTGTAGTGACAAGAAACTGGAAACTGAGTGGATGACCATCAATTGGAGAATGACTGAATAAGTTATGGTATATGAATGTTATGGAATATTATTGTTCTATAAGAAACAATCAGGAGGATGATTTTAGAGAGGCCTAGAAAGACTTACATGAACTGATGTGAAGGGAAATGAGTAGAACCAGAAGATCATTGTACACTGCAACAGATTATATAATGATCAATTCTGATGGATGTGGCTCTTTTCAAAAATGAGATGATTCAGGCCAGTTCCAATGATCTTGTGATGAAAAGAGCCATCTACACCCAAAGAGAGGACTGTGGGAATTGAGTGTGGATCACAAGATAGCATTTTTACTCTTTTTCTTGTGGTTTGATTGCAATTTATTTTCTTGTTCATTTTTTTCCTTTTTGATCTGATTTTTCTTGTGCAGCAAGATAATTATATAAGAATATATGCCTATATATTTAACACATACTTTAATCATGTTTAATATATATTGGATTACTTGCCATCTAGGATAGGGGGTGGGGGAAAAAGGGAAAATTGGAATATAAGGTTTTTCAAGGGTCAGTGTTGAAAAATCATCCTTGCATATGTTTTGAAAATAAAAAACTTCAATTAAAACAATTGAAGAAACAAAAAACAACTCTGTTGTCAGTATAGGAGGAGGACCAAATAATCACACAGGGTTTGCTCTATCTTATCAAACTGCTCGATCCTGTTAATACTGATCCACATGTGCTTGACTGGAAGTAGGCAGGACAACTCATGTCCCAGTTACATGTATAAAGTATCAGGTTTAATTAAATCAAAAGCATTTATTAAGCATATGCAATACATACACATGTATATGTGTGTATGTTTGCATGCCAGGTACTGAGCTAAGCACTGGAAATACAGATATAAGCAGAAAAATTGATAAATCCTACCCTTAAGGAGCTTACATTTTAGTGGGATAAAGACAGTACATTAAAAGAAGCTGAAAACATTAGGAGGGTGTTGTGAGAGATGAAGGTACCTTATTCAGGGACAAGTAAGAGAAAATCTGGAGAGTCAGAAGTATAGCCAATAGAGAAATAAAGACATGACACTCCTGGACATCCTCTTTAAAATGGAGTCCTGAGAGAAATCAATCAATCAATTAATCAGGAGAGAGTACAGGGGTAGAGGGCCTTTCTAATGTGAAGAATCCAGGAGGGAAGTCATCTTCCAGGATTAAGAGATTTCTATGGCATGACAGAGAAAGTCCTGTGCAGATGCGTCAGCAGCATAGCCTAGAGAGACTGAAGGTACTTCGTAATCTTTAAAATGCCAGCTATTATTATTGTAATTATCAATTCATCTTAACTCTGTATTTTCTTAATCCATGGCACAATACTTTGCACATAAGTACTAAATAAATATTTGCTAAATTGCTTTACAATGTAGTGATATTTTCCATCAAGAAAAAATAATCAGATGTTCTGATATCAATTTAAAAAAAATTCAGTTCAAAAATTCACAAAACATATATTTATCCCTTATCATATATATTTTATTAGATGTTAGGTTCTGGGGATACAATGATGAAAAAATGACACAGTTTCTATAATATAAAGTGATAGAATCCTGGACTAGGTTTCAGGAAGAACCTGGGTTCAAATTGTGCCTCTAATGTATATTAGCTGTGTAGTCATGGTCAATCACTTATCCTTCCTGAAACTAATTTTGCTCATTTATAAAAAGGACCTTATAATATTATGTCATAATTGTATAGCATAATATGTATACATATGTATAGTATGATAATATATTATAAAATTACCTCACAAGAAACAAATGAGTTAATATGTATAGAATAGCTTAGCAATTTTAAAGTGCTATTTAATTCTCAGCTATTGTTATTAAGTGAGAGATAAAATAGGTAGACAAATAAATATAGTATAACATAGACTATATTCAGGGCAAAAGAGAGATTCTGAAAAAAGTTTTCCTTCACTTTTAAATGAATTTGTATTTTGTTAATCTCAACAGTATCTATGTACATTTGAAAAATTGCGTATATATGTGCAAGATATTGTTGGTATATAGAAAATGTTATTTATTATGTTATCTTTTATTCTATATTTTGTTGGCATCAATAAAAATCAAGAGAGCAATGGTTAGTGCCACATGGATCTGAAGACCACTTACAATAACTTTTTTGGGCCCTATGCATCTTTGGAGGCAGCTGGGTGGCTTATTAGATAGAGTGCTAGGCCTAAAGTCAGGGAGACTCATCTTGCTGAATTCAAATCTGACCTCAGACACTTACTAGCTATGTAACAATGGGCAAGTCATTTAAACGTGTTTGCCTCAGTTTCCTTATCTGTACAATGAGCTGGAAAAAGAAATGATAAATCACTCTAGCATCTTTGCCAAGAAAACCTCACAAAGAATCAGGAAGAGTTGGACATACAACTGAACAACAAAATGTTATTCATAGTTTTAGCCCATTAAGTCTAGAACCATTGGGAATATGTGCAGAGTAATTCTTAAGTAGGAAGCTCCCTTGTGTTTATTTTTTTAATCCTTAGGCTTCTGGTGATCAGCACTTTATTGTTATATCTGAAGTATTATGTTGTTTACTTGTATTATTTCCTGAAGTATGGTGTTCAGGTTTTTTTTTTTTTTTTGATATGTCATATTCTTTTGGGAGATCAATAAGTAATCATAGGCATATCTTGCCTTCAAGGTCATTCACTTTGGTTCATCTAGGACCTCTATGTTCTTTTAAAGAATGTACCTTTTCTCCTCTTTCACCATATTTTCTTCCATTTCTATACTTCTGCAACTCAAAATTGTTATTTTGTCTCTCAAAGGCCCTGCTTCCTTGGAGAAATTATTCATTGTGTCATTTAGGTATTGTATCTTGTGATTAAAAATCTGTGAGACAGTGCTTATGTCCCACCTAGTCTCATTCCTAATATATTCTTTTAAAAGTTTTTTTGGAACCATAATAGAGTTTGTGTTTTCCCATGATTTCTAGGAATTCCCTTTTTTATTAGGAAATTGTGGTTCATTTTTTTTCAAAATGTATTACTTTGAATTACTTTACATAAACATTTGTTTATATATTTTGGGTTTTCTTTAAATTTTTATTTATTATTCCTTCTATACTGAAGAACATCTTTTTGGGTATATCTGTTACCTAAGTTTTTCTCAGACATTCTTCCTTGACCTTTTGTTCCTTCAGGCTTTTTTTTGTATTTCCAATCACTCATCTTTGTTATTTACCCCTCTTATTTCTGTACAGACTCCCAGAGCTGGGTGTCTTTAGCTTTCTTGTTTGTTGAGGGGTTTGGGAAACTGGCTTACCTTCCCAAAGTAAATTTACTGAGAAAAAAATACTTCAGCTGTATTTCTAGTCCCTTTTTACTTTGGCTTTTAGTAATTTTTCAATTGTGTCTGACTCTTTGTGACCTCTTGGCAAAGATACTGGAGTGGTTTGCCATTTCCTAGCTGAGGAAACTGAAGGAAATAGGGTTAAGTGGTTTATTCAGGATCATACAACAAGTAAGTATCTGAGGCCAGATTTGAAGTCAGGAAATTGAATCTTCCTGATTCTAGTCCAGGTATTCTACCCATTGTAGCTCCTAGCTGTCCTTTACTCCCGCACAGGAACTCTATTTTATCTATATATGACTTTTCACAGATTTTCTGCCTCTATCTTCTAGTCTACCCCACTTTTCCATTAGATTTTTCTTTGCTGCCTCTTGTAGGACAAATGGGTGGAGTTCAAGATGAGTCACTGCTAAGGGGGACTCCATTGGCATCCTGTAGCCAAACTTGAAGCATAATTTTGAGAGGTTACATGAGTTGAATTCATCCTTCACAGGGAGTGAATGTTGTTAAATTAAGTCTAAATATATAAATTCTTGGACAAGGAAATACCAAACAACTCTACTGTCTTTATCAAGAAAACTTCAAATGGGGCAACAAAAAGTTGATATGACTAAAAACTACCCGGTAACATAAGTTCTATGATAATTCATTTTTTAAAAAACTATGTTTCTCTTAAATTTTGGATTCATTTTTAATTACTCTATATCTGGCATATATTTTCTATTTCTGATGTTTTGTAGTTGTAAAGATTTGAGAAAAATAATTACTTTCTCATCTAGTTAATCCTATAATCCAAAACATATTATTATAAGAAATTTGAGGAGAGAGAAATAACTTTAAAATGAGAATGATAAGAAAAGGAAAGAAATGGTGTCTGAATGAGCTCTGAAAATAAGAAAGAACAATATCAATATTTAAAAATGAAGTAAGATAACATATATCATTTATCAATAGGATTCATGCATTTCCAATTGTCCTCTATTTAATCACATTCAATTTTATCCTCCAACCCTTGGGTAGAATATTAGACTCTTAAAAAATCTGTAGAGGAAAGCCTTTTTGTGAGTTAAAAAAAGGTGGAAGAATGAATTCTTCCATTTTGCAAATCTTGAAAGGGATTTTTCTGGAGGGTATATTATTATTCCTAGTGGAGTTGAAGGGAAAGATGGATTTGACTGTCAAATAACTTATATTGATGTTATTTCTGCTGTGCCATTTCCAATATATGTGACACAAATTTTGATACTTAGAATTTCTTTATTCCCCTAATTTTGACTATTGACTATATGATCACAATAAATACATCCTTTGATTTAGTCCTATAATTGTTTGATTTTGGAGGCAATGTCCAGTTTGTAGCCTTGTCTCTAGGGTTTTAATCTGTTGTACCTCTTGAAAGATTTATTTTCTTTATTCTTTCCCCTCCCCCTTCTACCCAGTATATTTTTGCCCCCACTGCAGGGATTTATCATCTGACTTAGCCCTTTATTTCCTATTTTCTGTTTCTCTGCATTTGCCTATTCTATCTGTTCCTTCTCTATAATTTCGTCTATAGATAGACCAAAGAGCAATCAGGATGTGGTTTTATGCTGGTGGGAAGTGGGACAAAAATCAACGCTTTTTTCTTCTCTAATCAATGCACATCTTATGATTTGTATAGAACAGAGAAGCATGAAGGGGGAGGATGAAATAATTTCCTTACTACCACTTCACTTGTCTCCTTTTCTGTTTGTTGAAGTAGAACCTATATTTGTTCAACTAGGGATAAATATTTTCATGATAAAAACTAAGAACCAAAATGGCTTTCTGATTATGGGTCAGAAAAGAGTTAAATTAAAAGAGTTAGAAGGCAGCAGAGAAGTGATAATTTTACAGAACAGACATGATTTTAGTCTTAGCATCTACCAACTCCTATTATGGCCTGGATAAGGAAAATTGATGTCATTGGCTACAAGGGAGAGGCTTACAAATCATTATTCTCCGCAGTTGATGATAGACAAAGTAGTAGATGGTCTTAAGATTATTGTTGAGCTAATGGAAGGTTGAAAGACTTTACTTAATATACTATAGTCCTTCATTGGAGAGGAGAGACTTACTAATCACAGCATACCTGTAGATCATGAACACATAGCAGGTGACTTTGAAGTCTATTGGAAACTGAAGACGAGTTATAATGGAGAAGTAAAGGCCTGAAAAGAAGAGTGGGGAGCAACAACAAAAAAATGATATCATCTCTAAGAGACACAAGAAACTTTAACAAGTCAGAAATATGAATTACATCTTGCATTTTTACTGACTACATTTGCTTTCTGTATGTATGCACTACTTTATATAGTATCCTGACATGACATATTCACTAGAGAGACATGTTCTACTTTTAAATACCTCACATGTAGTAGTTCTTCCCATTAAAGATGTCTATATTTATGGGAAAATAAGCTTCAGCCTTATTGGGAGAATATTCTATTTCAAACTATTTTATTACTATGTTACTTGGATTTGAATAATTTGTCTTTTGGCTTACTAGTAAAAATAAAAATACTGGTAGGGACACGGGAATTATGTTTTAAATAAGATTCCAACTCATATAATACTTAGAAAGTAAAGTGCCATTTTGAGATCCACAAATGAAGGAGATCTTAGGTACTTTACTTCAGATAATGATTGTGAAGTAAGAAGGAAAATGATGAAGAGAAGGTTAAGAAAAAAGAGAATAAGCAATATTTATCTCCTCATCCCCTCTACAAATTAGATGTAGTTGAGATGTCTTAACTATAATTCCCCCCAAAATAGTTGCAAAATGCTATGATGGAATACAGGCTGGAGAACCAAGTGTCATTGTGCGTTTCCACTAGTTGTATGATCTTGGGCAAACATTTCTCTGAGTCTCAGTTTCTTTTGTATTTATTTATTTTATAAATTTTTATTTTTTTCTGGTTATATATGTATATTCATTAAAAAAACACACACACACACACATTTCCTTATGTTGGGAGAGAAAAATCAGAACAAAAGAGAAAAAGCATGAGAGAAACAAAAACAGAAGAAAGAAAAAAAAAGTGAACATAGTATATGTTGATTTACTTTCAGTCTCCATGTTTCCTCTTTCTGAATGTGGATGATGCTTACCATTCAAAGTTTATTGGGATTGTCTTGGATCACTGAACTGCTGAGAAGAATCAAATCTTTTATGGTTGATCAATGCACAATCTTGCTGTTACTACATACAATGTATTCCTGGTTCTGCTTGTTTAGCTTAATACCAGTTTGTGTAAATCCTTCTAAGCCTTTCTAAAATCAGTTTGCCCATAATTTTTTATAGAACAACAATATTCCATTACTTTCATATACCATAATTTATTCAGTTATTTCCCAATTGATGGACATTCACTCATTTTCCATTTGTTTGCCATCACAAAAAAGAGCTTCTGCAAACATTTTTGCATTTTCCCTTCCTTTATGATTTTCTTGAGATACAAACCTAGTAGTGTGAGCCTCAGTTTCTTCATTATTAACATGCAGAGTTTGGACTAGATCATCTCTGAAGTCTTTTTTAGCTCTGAGGTTTAATCATTCTATGATAATTGCTAATGCTAACATAGCTCTTTGCCCTTACAAAACACTTTGCTTTATCAGGCAACACAAACTATCATGTTAAAAGAGCTTTGCGGGTGGTTAAATAATGGCTAGATAATTGAGACTTTATGGTTTACAAAATGATACAACAGAGGAAGAAATATAAGTATTCTCTAATAACTGAGAAATAAGATAGATTATATGCTCATTAGACAGCTGCATTCTAACTGGCTCACTGATCAGCTCGGTTCTTCATGTCAGGAAAGCAGAAAGTCTTACTATTCTTATTTGAAGGAATACTTTTCCATTTGGTTGATTTTGGTTTTAACACTTGGAACCATGGAGATTGCTGTTATTTGTTTAACAATGGGGGGGCAATAAGGGTCAAAATATATATGTAAAATTTTAGCCAAGCTGAAAGTTAGAATTATAGGAGAAACACTACTATTTCTAGGAAGATGCACTTTTGTGAACAATCAGGTTTTGATCTTAATTGATTTTGTTACTAAAGTCATTTAGGAGAATCAGACACTCCCATCAGCTTTTATCAGCCTTATGAAGTTCCTGCTAATACATTCGGCATACAATCAGCTCTGTGACTTGAATATACAATTACACAGAATTCAGAAGTGGAACTAGAAGTACAGGTTAAAATGAAGATAAAAAGAAATGCATTGTAGCTAGGAGAGTATCAGGGAAATCTTTCTAAGGGCCTGACCTTCTTAACTTGAGTTCCCCTCATCCATTATCTCCGATCTGCCTCAGGCATTAGCTGTAGCTACATGATATTCAAGTAGTAGTGTGGTATAGTAGAATGAGCTTTGAATTGGGAAATTAGGAGGACTGGGTTCTAGTCTTTCATTTGCCATTTAGATATCTATGAGATCTTGAACAAGTCATTTAATGTCTTTGGGCTTCAGTTTCATTATTTCCTCATCCCTCCAAGAATTATGCACATTTCTAAAGTAAATTTCTGAGGAAACTGAGACTTACTGAGAGAAAATGACTCACTCTAGTTTATATAGGCAGTATAATAATAATAATAGTTGACGTTATACAGCACTTCCCAGTTTGCAAAATGTGTTTCATATATATATGTTGTTACATCAACTCTTGATTATTATTATTACCTTCATTTTTTGTTTTTTTTATATAACTTAAAATATTTTCCCCAATTACATATTAAAATAATTTTTAAAATTTAAAAAAGTTTTGAGTTCCAAATTCTTTCTCTTCACTCCTCCCTTTCTAAGATAGTAAGCAACCAGATGTTTATTAACTTTCATTTTACAGATGAAGAAACTAAGAGTCAGCTAAGTTAAGTGACCAATCAGTGGTCACATGACTAGAATGTTTTAGGTAGGATTTGGAGATAATAATTGCATATTTACATTTCTTCTGCATTTATTATTTAGTATTCCTACTAATTTACAGATGCTTCATGAAAAGTCTTGGCGAGCAATTTTGCTCTTTTGTCTCTTTGAACTTCTTGAATTTGCTCAATTATCAATAAATGGGCATTTGGCATAAACTTACATTTAAAGAAAAAGACTAAATGGACACAGCTTATTTTACATATTCTCTCTTAAGATACATTAACCAACCACTAAATGCGTATCATACCTCAGTGAATGTTTTCAATGACTGATTCATAAATAAGCCAATTTTTTTGATGATATGGTTGGTTTCAACCAATTTTCAAAGGTTCTCTCTGCTGGCTGAATATCCACACTATATATGACTTACACATGGAAGAAAATTGATGTTCTGATATACTTATTTGTAATATGTTCTGGCCCTACTCTCTCAGGTCTGGGTCACTTGCTATATCACACTTCAATGTCCAAAGGTACCTTGAGGATTTGGGAGTGGTTCTTTTACTGCCATCAGTTCAGGCTCCAACTAGTCATCTTTTTTCAATTGTTAGGGGACCATTGACAAGCAAACCAGTTACCATTTAGCCATAATACTGATTAGCTTTTACAATAGCATATTTATTTAACAAATATATCCAGAACAAATGTACAAACATTTCTCCCAACATTGCTAGGATATGATCTCCCCTATACTGCCTTCATCTGTGGGGGAGCAGCCTTAGACTGAACATAGTTCCTATATAGCATTGATCCCCAAAGCTCATATCCAAAGATGATCTTGTTGCCAAAAGAATCCTTTGGGCCATCAAGTTTACTCATAAAGGTTAATCCTTCCTCTTCAAGCTATTGTTGTGTCTAGTCCAAATCCTGACTCTGAATTCCAATGGCTTTCTCTTTAGCAAAGGAAACACTGAGATCTTCCTGAAGAAATGGGGGCAAAAAGGCAGATGAAACTAAAAGGCTTTTTTGAATGCTTTCATAGCTAAAGAAAATCCTCTTTAACAAATGGATTAGTTTAGCAGAACTAGTTACAGAATATCTATGTATGCTTCATAGTGTATCTCTCTTTCTCTCCATGGTACCTTGCCTATATATCATGATTCTTTAGAAAGCAGCTCCTTTTTTTAAAACTTTATTTTGTAATATTTTATTTTTCCAAATATATGCAAAGATCGATTTCAACATTCACTTTTGCAAAACCTTTTGTTCCAAAATTGTCTTCTTCTTTCCTTCCTTTCCTCCTTCTTAAGACAGTCAGCAATCTGATATAGTTGAACATATACTATTCTTCTAAACATATTTCTACATTTGTTATGCTACACAAGAAAAATCTGATCAAAAGGGAAAAATGAGAAAAAAAACAAGCAAACAAACAACAACAAAAAGTGAAAATATTATGCTTTGATCCACATTCAGTCTCTATAATGCTTACTCTGAATGCAGATGGCAATTTCCATCACAAATGTATTAGAATTGCGTTGAATCACCTTACAGCTGAAAAGAGCCAAGTTCATCACAGTTGATCATAATCTTGTTGATACTGTACACAAATTTCTCCTGGTTCTGCTAATTTCACTCAGCTTCAGTTCATGTAAATATTTTCAGGGTTTTTTGAAAACAGCCTGCTCATCATTTTTTATGAGCAATAATATTCCATTATATTTATATACCATGCCTGATTCAGCCATATCCCTACTGATGGGCATCCATTCAGTTTCCAGTTCCTTCCCACTACAAAAAGGGCCACCACAAACATTTTTGCTCATGTGAGTCCTTTTTCACTCTTTTATGATCTCTTTGGTATACAGACCCAGTGGAGATACTAGGAAACAGTTCCTTTCAATTCTCTATGTGGAGAGGTACTTTCCTAGCTGCCAAGTGCCTAGTGCATATGCCAGATCTTCAATACATATCTATCTACCCTTATAGCCTTTTTTTCTTCAAGGAACCTCTTGGGTTCTGTAGGTCACGGTTTAAGTAATACTAGTGGAAACAAAGACATTGATGATGAGAAGTATTTGGAAAAATATAGTTTGACTTAGTGGTACACATTTGATGATAATGGGAAAAAATAAAAATATAATTTGAAAATTTTATATATCACCACTTGACACAGTCTCTACTCTAAAAAATTTGTGGAGCTATGTTTTATAGGTAGTTAAAAAATCTCTAGTCCCATCAATTTTTACCATGCACAAAATTTCCATCAATTATATCCATTCTTACCAAAGCAAAAGAGATGATGCCATTGAGAAATGTATGAATTCTAATGATAAATGACACAGCACAATGTCTATTAATCCATAATAATTGAATTAGAAATTATTCTCATTTCTTCCAAAGGCTTGTTCAGATATTATTTTCTCTCTTCTCTGATCACTCCAATTAAAATTTTCTTCTCAAATATTCTTTGAAAAATTTGTCACAGATCGTATGACTAGCAAGATAAAGGAAAAGCCCCCAAACCTTGCATAAAAAGAAATGATATCTCAGATATAAAGTAACTACAAGTAATAGCAGCTTAAATGTATAGTTCTTTAGAATTGATGTCTGCAACTTATATGCCAGTGAGCTTTAGATGGACTTCTTATAAAATTAATGAGTCAATAAACATTTATTGTTCCATATTTTTATTTTTGGGGCAGCTATGTATGAATAGAGTATTAGGCCTGGAGTCAGAAAAATCTGAGTTCAAGTTCAGCCTCAGACACTTAACTAGCTGTGAGACCCTAGACCATATGTAAAATAAGCTGGAGGGGGAAATGGTGAACAATTCCTAATATTAAATAACTGAAACCTACATGGGATTATGAAGATTTGGACATGACTGAAATGACTAAACAACCGCAACAAAATGCTTCAAATATTGAGATACAAAAATAAAAGCAAAATAGTCTCTGACCTAAAGTAGCCTATATTCTAATGAAGGGAGAAAACACATTATATCTATATCTGTATTTGTAATATGTTATAATTGAGCATTATGCACATATAAGTATTAATCAATATGGAATACATATAAAATTAATATAAGAAATTTTGTAAGACAAGAACTAGCATTTGGGAGGAAAAGGTTGACTGACTGATATGAAGACACAGCTGTGATAAAAGCCTTATTATAACAATTATAGGTCTAAAGTCTCCTGAAGTAACTTTTGGCTGTATCCTGAATATTAAGCTCCATAATACTCCACATTCCTTCTTTTCTCCTTGTGATAATTTGCTATTGGGGTCATCATATTTATTCATATCAGTATTTGCTCCGATAGATTTATAAACATTTCATAAATATCTGAATTTCTAAACTTTTTCAGCTTTGTCTACTGGCCTTTTCATGTCATCTGCACCTTCCATAAAACTCCTCTCCAACTTCCCATTTAATATCTTATGCTGATCCTTAATGAATCAAAATCATGGGGAAAGTCAAGATGTAGAAGGGATAACCATATTTTTTTCTTGGTTCTGCTAACCTTACTGCAACAATTCAAATAAGTCTTTCCCCATGTTTCCCTCTATTCATCGTATTCATTATTTCTTGTGGCACAGTAGTATTCATTGCATTCATGAACCACATTTTTTTTTTTTAAAGCTATTCAGGGAGGATTCTGGGAAGGTGGTGGAATAGGTTGGTAAATTTCAAGCCCTCCCAATTTCCCCCACAAAAAGAACAAATTTGTGCTTCAGGGTGAACATGACTAGAGAAAAACCAAGAAGACTTGGGGCAGAACAGTGGTCCTCCAGTTACAATCTGACAAAATCTAAAGAAAGACCCGGGGCCAGGATTAACCTGTCTGAAGTGCAAAATACCTCCAGGCTAGTTCTGCAGAAATTTCAAGTGGAGATTCCCTCAGGCTATCTGGTTAAGGCTGGAGCCTCTGTAAGAACCCCAAAGACTTTCACTTCCTGGACTGTTTGTGAAGTCAGGGTTTGAGTCAGGGAAAGAACCTAGGCGGGTTGGGAATGCCAGGCCCAGCTGTGCTGCTGAGATGTGGCCCTGGGCAAGAAGGAACCAACACCCTGTGAGTGCAGAAGCAGGGACACTGGTGGCTGTGGGTACTTGCAGGAAAGTGGAGTTCTTGGTTAGAGGTTACTGGTTAAAGGGGAGAGCACAAGGGAGGCTCAAGGTACCATCCCTCCATCCCATGATTAGAAGTGCTTACACTAATACTTTTTATTTAAAAAAAAAAAAATGAATTGGCAAAGAAGAAAGAACTATACCATTGAAACATATTATGGGAATAGGGAAGATTGGGATTCATCTTCAGAGAAGGATACTTTAGTTAAAAAAAAAAAAAAAAAGCAAAGAGTAATGTGAAATGGCTCCCTGCTCAGAGAGAATTTACAGAACTTAAAAAGGGATTCAAAAATCAAGTGAGAGACATCGAGGAAAAACTAAAGAAAAAAATTAAAACCATCCAAGAAAAACAAGAATAATATGAAAAAAAAAAAGTCAATCAATTAGAAAAGAAGGTACAAAGTCTCAAAGATGAAATTAACTCTTTGAAAATTAGAATCAGGCAAGGGGAAACCAGGGAAGTTATGAGAGACTTAAGAAATAACAAAACAGATTATAGAGAATGAGAAAATAGAATAAAATGTGAAACATCTCACAAAAACAAACAAACAAAAACAGATCTGGAGAACAGATCAAGAAGAGAAAATATAAGAATAATTGGATTGTCAGAAAGTAGTGACCAAAAAAAGAACACAAAAATGCAAGAAATAATCCTAGAAAATTGTCTTGGAGTGATAGAATGTGAAAGAAAAGTAGAAATAGAAAAAAATCCACCCATCACTACATCAAAGAGGAAAACACATAGGGATATTTCTGCCAAATATTGAAACCCCCAAACCAAAGAGATCTCTTAACTGCCATATAGTTTTTATTTCTTTTTTAAGAAACAAACAAACAAAAAAAACTAATTCAAACATTCTGGAGCTACAATTAGAATTGTACAAGATTTATCAGCTACAATAAAAAATCACAGGTCTTGGAATCATATCAACAGACAAGCAAAATAGCTATACCTGTGGCCAAAAATATCATATTCAACAAAATCTTCTATACTTTTGAATGACCAAAAAAAGGACATTCAACGAACTTGCAGATTTTCAGGAACTTCTATCAACCAAACCTGAACTTAACAGAAAATTTAATATATGAGCCAGTATCAAAGAGTACTTTTAAGAAACTCAACATGGACAAACTATTTAAACGTGAACAAATTGTTTATGGGTTTTTTTTTTTTTTTACATGGGAAATGTATACTTTATGTTTAAGAAGGGTAAACTCAAAAGAAAGATTGGCAGATTAAAGGTAAAAATAGACATTGTATCTATCTATATATATATATCTTGAAGGGTATAGCACCCTCCAAAATCTATAAAGAAATAAGGGGGGGGGGAAGGTATGTGGATGGGGAAGTAAAGGGTAAGGGAAGAAGACAAAGGAGAGATGGGGGGAGGTTAAATAAAAGTAAGTCAAGTTATGAAGCAGAATTTAATAGTCAGCCGTGATAGGAAAGATATATGTATGTAGGTATATGTGAGTGAGTGTATGTATGGATATATTTACATATGTATACATAAATATATCTTTTCTTAAGCAGCTTGCTTGGGTACGGGAGGGAATGAAAGGGAGATGCATATGTATGTATATGTGGGTGTGTATGTATATGCATGTGTATATCTACATTATCTATATCTATATCTATATCTATATTATATCTATATCTATATCTATATCTATATCTATTTATCCTTTTTTAACTATAGCCTGCCTGCTTGGGAGTGGTAGGGGGATGAAAGGAAGAAAGAAGACTAAAATAAAAAAGGTATCCAGCAGAGAACAAAAGAACAATTTACAAAGAAATAAAGAAAAGATGAACACTTGTGAATATAATTTCTTCTAGATGTATATATCTATATATCTTCTTGAACTGGTAATTTGTTGTTATATATTTTGAATCTTCCCTGATATTCTGCTGGGCACATGATAATGTTCTCCTTTCTTTTGTATTGTTTTTCTGTTTTTAAAAAATTCTGTTCTTCAAATAAAATACATTTGGAAAAAAAAAAGCATATTTCCCAGTTTATGGGCATATGCTTCTTTCCAGTTCTTTGTTATCACAAAAAATGCTTTATAAATATTTTGGTGTTTATGGGGATTCTCCTACCTGTCTCAACTGTTCCTTAGTCTCTTTTGTTGGTTCATCCTTTCACTTCCCCTAACTTTGGGTGGGCCTCACAGTTCTGTCCTGGAACTTTCTCTTTCCATTTCAATCTCAATCTCTGTCTGTCTTCTGTCTCTATCATTCTGTCTCTCTGTCTCTGTCTCTCTTTATCTAGTCCTAATCTTTCTTCTGAATTCCAATTCCACATCTCTATATGCTCTTTAGATATTTCAAACAATATGTCCCAAAGATGTCTGAAACTCAGTATATTCAAAACAGAAGTCATCTTTTTCATCAAATCTGCCATTTCCCCAAACTTTCTATCTTTTCAATCTCACAGATTCTCAACCTTCTTGTTATTCTTGATTCCTCATAAAACTGAAATGTTCTCCAAAGTAATCAAACAATCTCTTAATTGCCATATAGTTTTTATTTCTTTTCCAATTTTCACCCTTTTCCAGCTCTGCAGCATTGCACTACCCTCTCCTGGATATTGACTCTTCTCTAGGCTCTGCCAATCAATCTAAATATGTCACATATAAAACTTCATACCTGTACACTTAAAAAAACAACAACATGGAAAGGGAATTTTTAACCTAAGAATTTCAGTGGATTTTCATTCCTTTATTTATTTGTTTGTTTGTTTATTTTTGATGAGCAGGGACAAATTATATTTATTAAATTTAAGGATTACTATGCAGCTATTGTGACCAGTAAGAATTATTCAAAATCCTAGGAGGTATTGTCTTTAGCTTATGGCTTTTCCAAATGCAATCTATTAAAAATATCTCATTTGTTTATAAAAATATGACACATTCCAATTAGTTTGTAGGAACAACTGACATCAAGGAAGATGGAATTTGATTAATCAAATTTAACAAAAATTTGCATAATTAGAAGATGGAATTAAAAAAAAAGACTATCATGATTTAATAAACATAGATGGTGGTACACTTCTTCCATTTGAAGCTACTTCTGTTTTTGAAGTATCTTTTTTAGTTATAACAAACATTAAAATCAAATATAAAACAAATTGACCTTAGAAATATATCTTTGAATTATTGTATCACAAAATGGTTAAACTAAAACCTTCACAAATGATGTGATCTATTCACTGATGTTTCACTCACTCCAAATATCACAATTAGTAATATTTTAAAAAGGTTTTTGTATCATTAATAAAACATTATTTTCAAAATATTTATCTTTTAAATTTCTATTTTTGAATAGTCAAATTCTATTAGTACAATTATATATATACGTATATATGTATAATTTATAAATAAGTAGATATGTATATGCATCTGCTTAGTGTTTTGTTTTATTTTTTACTGATAGAGGTACATAATTAAAAAGTTTGAAATGATATGCCCAGAATTTCACAGCTGGTAAATGTCAGAATTGGGACTAAACTTCTTGACCAAAGTTCACTGGACTTCTTATTTTTATATGAAGCACTTGGAGTTAAGTAACTTGCTTAGAGACACACAGCTAGTAAGTGTTAATTGCCTGAGACTGAGTTTGAACACAGGTCCTTCTGACTGAGCCGTTGCTCTATCCACTGCACCTGTTTGCCCCTGTTCACTAGACTTCTTGCTTCATTTATACTTTATCTTCTTGTAAAGAAAAACTCCCTACTTTAAATAGAATGGATTGCCTTAACAGATGTTGGGCTTCTTACTATTATCTAATTTTAACGGCTTAGAAAGTTCTCCATGACAATAAAATCCATTTTTTGGTTGGGGACAAAATGAGCTCCTAGAGAACAGATTGTGTTTATATCTTTCTTTGTCTTGTCAGTCCTTGATACAAGTCCTGATACATAGTCAGAACTTAATATAAATGCTTGTTGGTAGACTGTGGATTCCTTCTGTCCTAATGAAGTTGAGGTATTGGCTCTTTGAAAGTTAGTCTGGTTCCCTTTCATCCCCGAGTAAGAGAAGCTACTAAGGGGATGACCCAAATCTTGGCTTAATGTAGAGTCCTCAGTCTGGGGAAATTCCTGGACTTGGATTGGTCCCAGATCTAAAGTAGTATTTGGATTGATTCTTGGGTGGCCCTTTTGTGCTATGCCAAGGGCTGCTTTGCTATATGTCCAATTTCCAGTGTAACCCCAGCCCCTTAGACTTGGAGGCCTGAGGGTCACTTGCCAGCACATTCATCCCATGATATTCAAGGCTCTTGTCAAGTTTGCTTCTCATTGTTTCTCAGCGTGTTATATTATGGGGATACCCATAAGAAGCACAAAGTTTCTGTGAGAACAAAGCACTGAATTTGTTTGATTTATTAAAAATCCACCCTTGCCCGAGGGTCTCTGTGTGTGCATACAAAATACCTCAATTAAATTCAAACCAGCAGCTAAAATTCCCTGTCAAGAAAATGAAATGTCCCCAAACTACCCAATAAGGAATGCAACAAAACCAGAAAGACCTTTTGCCACTTCTTCAAGGTCAACAAAGTAGCAGATTATTGAACTGTGATTAGGTAGAATCTGTAAAGGAAGATTGGCTTCATGTGTAGGCTGAGTTAAGTGATATAATTCATTCAATTTGTTTCATTACATGATTTTTTTCTTGCCTTCATTTGACAAAAGTTTTCAAAGTACCTAGTATAAGCAAAGCCAATTGGGGAGAGTAATTTAAAAAAAAAGAAAAAGAAAGGAAGGAAGAAAGGAAGGAAGAGAGGGAAGGAGGAAGAAAAGAAAGAGAGAAAGGAAGGAAGGAATGAAAGAAAGAAGAAAGGATCTCCTGCTATCAAGGGAACGTAAATTCCTTTTTTGAAGGATATAATAAATATAAAAGAAAGCAAAGGCAAAGTATACACAATGTATTATAGTTATTTCCAGGAGGAGAAAGTGATTGTAGTATTTGGTGCATCTATACAGTAGGCCAGTGAAAATCACTTAGCATTAACACAAATTCCTCCAGAACTCAATATGAATTAATTGCAAATACTACTAGGAAGATTTTAGAGATATTCCATTTGTTTTATGTCACAGTTTTTTTAAAAAATAATATATAATCAAAATTACCTTTATATATTATATTGGCTAATTAACCAATTAGCCAACTGAAGAAATTGGCATTTTGAGAGAATATGAGTGGTCAGAGAAAGAAAGGGACTGAAGATCAGAGCTTATTCTTTATTCTTATTATTATTAAAGCTTTTTATTTACAAAGCATATGTATGGATATTTTTTCCAACCCTGACCCTTGCATAACCTTTTGTTCCAAATTTTCCCCTCCTTTCCCCAACCCCTTCCCTAGCTAGCAGGTACACATGTTAAATATGTTGAAATACATGTTAGATCAATATATGTATACATATTTATACAGTTATCTTGTTACACAAGAAAAATCAGATCAAGAAGGAAGAAAAAGAAAAACTGAGAAAGAAAACAAAATGCAAGCAAATAACAGAGAGAGTAAAAAATGCTATGTTGTGTTCCACAGTCAGTTCCCATTGTCCTCTCTCTAGGTGTAGATGTTCTCTTCATCACTACACAAATAGAATTGGTTTGAATCAATGTTGAAGAGAGCCACATCCATCAGAATTGATTGTTGTATAGTCTTGTTGCTGTGTATAATTATCTCCTGGTTCTGCTCATTTCACTCAGCATCAGTTCATGGAGAGACCTAACCCTCTCTGAAATTATCCTGCTGGATCTCCTACAGAACAATAGTATTCCATAGCATTCATATACCATAATTTATTCAGCCATTTTTTAATTGATGGGCATCCACTCAGTTTCCAGTTTCTTGCCGCTACAAAAAGGGCTGCCACAAACATTTTTGCACATATGGGTCCCTTTCCCTGCTTTAAGATCTCTTAGGGATATAGGCCAGTAGAAACATTGCTGGATCAAAGGGTATGCAGTTTGATAACTTTTTGAGCATTGTTCCAAACTGCTCTCCAGAATGGTTGGATCCGTTCACAACTCCACCAACAATGTATCAGTGTCCCAGTTTTCCTACATCCGCTCCAACATTCATCATTATCTTTTTCTGTCGTCTTAGCCAATCTGACAGGTGTGTAGTGGTATCTCAGAGTTGTCTTAATTTGCATTTCTCTGATCAATAATATTTGGAGCACCTTTTCATGTGATTACAAAACAATTCAATTTCTTCATCTGAAAATTGTTTGTTGATATCCTTTCACCATTTATCAATTGGAGAATGGCTTGAACTATTATAAATTTGAGTCAATTCTCTATATATTTTAGAAATGAGGCCTTTATCAGATCCTTTGGATGTAAAAATGTTTTCCCAGTTTATTGCTTCCCTTCTAATCTTGTCTGCATTAGTTTGTACAAAAACTTTTTTAACTTAATATGATCAAAATGATCTATTTTATGATCAATAATGATCTCTATTTCTTCTTTGGTCATAAATTCCTTCCTCCTCCACAAATCTAAGAGGTAAACTATCCCATGTTCTTCTAATTTGTTTATAATATCATTCTTTATGTCTAGATCATGAACCCATTTCAACCTTATTTTGGTATACAGTGTTTGGTGTGGGTCTATGCCTACTTTCTGCCATACTAGTTTCCAATTTTCCCAACAGTTTTTGTCAAATAGTGAATTCTTATCCCAAAAGCTGGGGCCTTTCTTTGGGTTGTCAAATACTAGATTGTTATAGTCATTGGCTATTTTGCTCTGTGAACCTAACCTATTCTGCTGATCAGCTTCTCTATTTCTTAGCCAGTACCAAATGATTTTGATGACAACTGCTTTATAATATAGTTTTAGATCTGGTACAGCTAGGCCACCTTTATTTGCTTTTCTCTTCATTAATTCCTTTGAAATTCTTGACCTTTTGTTCTTTCAGATGAATTATGTTGTTATTTTTTCTAGTGCAGTAAAATAGTTTCTTGGGAGTTTGATTGGTATAGCAAAAAATAAATAGGTTAGTTTAGGGAGTATTGTCATCTTTATTATATTTGCTCTACCTATTCACAAGCACTTGCTCTTTTTCCAATTGCTTAGATCTGACTTTATTTGTGTGGAAAGTGTTTTGTAGTTTTGCTTATATAGTTCCTGACTTTCCCTTGGCAGATAAATTCCCAAGTATTTTATACTATCAACAGTTATTTTAAATGGATTTTCTCTTTGTATCTCTTGCTGTTGGATTTTTTTTAGTGATATATAAGAATGCTGATGATTTATGTGGATTTATTTTGTATCCTGCAACTTTGCTAAAGTTGTGGATTATTTCTCATAGCTTTTTAGTTGATTCTTTTGGGGTTCTCTAAGTATACCATCATATCATCTGCAAAAAGTGATAATTTGGTTCTTCATTCCCTACTCTAATTCCATTAATCTCTTTTTCTTCTCATATTGCCAAGGTTAGCATTTCTAATACAATATAGCAATAGTGATAGTGAGCAATTTTGTTTCACCCCTAATCTTATTGGGAATGGTTCTAGTTTATCCCAATTACATATGATACTTGCTGATGGTTTTAAATAAATGCTACTCACTATTTTAAGGAAAAGTCCATTTATTCCTATACTCTCTAATGGTTTTAATAGGAATGGGTATTGGATTTTATAAAATGCCTTTTTGGTATCTATTGAGATAATCATATGATTCTTGTTAATTTGATTATTGATGTAATCAATTATGCCAATAATTTTCCTAATTTTGAACCAGCCTTGCATTCCTGGTATAAATCCTACTTGGTTGTGGTGTATTAACCTGGGGATGATTATCTGTAATCTCTTTGCTAATATTTTATTTAAGAATTTTTCATCAATATTCATTAGGGAGATTGACCTATAATTTTCTTTCTCTGTTTTCATCCTACCTGATTGAGATATCAGCACTATGTATGAGTCATAAAAGGAATTTGGTAGAAGTCCTTCATTTCCTATTTTTTCAAATAGTTTATATAGTATTGGAGTTAATTGTTCTTTAAATGTTTGGTAGCATTCACATGTAAATCCATCTGGTCCTGGGGATTTTTTCCTAGGGAGTTGATTAATAGCTTGTTTTATTTCTTTTTTTAAAAATGGGACTATTTAAGCTATTTACTTACTCTTCTATGAATCTGGGCAATCTATATTTTTGTAGGTATTTCTCCATTTCACTTAGGTTGTCAAATTTATTGGCATAAAATTAGGCAAATAACTCCTGATAACTGCTCTAGTTTCCTCTTTATTGATGGATAGTTCTCCCTTTTCATTTTTGAGACTAGCAATTTTATTTCCCTCTTTCCTTTTTCTAATCAAATTAACTAAAGATTTATCTATTTTGTTGGTTTTTTCATAAAACCATCTCTTAGTTTTATTTATTAGTTCAATAGTTTTTTTTTTAATTTTCAATTTTATTGATCTCTCATTTTATTTTTAGAATTTCAAGTTTGGCATTTGATTGGGTTTTTAAAATTTGTTCTTTTCCTAGCTTTTTTAGTTGGAGGTCAAATTTATTGATCTTCTCTTTCTCTATTGAATGCAAGTAAGCATCTAGAGATATAAAAATTTCACTTATTACCACTTGGCTGCATCCCAAAAATTTTGGTATATTTTCTCATTATTGTCATTCTCTTGGATGAAATTATTTCATCTATTCATTCTTTAGCATGGGATTATTTAGTTTCCAATTTCTTTTTAGTCTATTTTCCCCTGGCCCTTTATTGAATGTAATTTTTATTGTATCATGAGCTTAAAAAAATGCACTTACTATTTCTGCCTTTTTGCATTTGATTTTGAGGTCTTTATGTCCTAAAATATGGTCAGTTTTTGTATAGGTTCCATGAACTGCTGAGAAGGATGACTACTCCTGCTTTTTTACTTCACCTGAAGCATAATAGATTCTGATTCAGCCTTTTACCTTTATTCTGTATGTATCACTCTGTTCTAAATGTGTTTCTTGTACACAAAATATTGTCTCTCATACATGGTGCTGATACCTAAATCAGGTAGGATGAAAACAGAGAAAGAAAATTATAGGCCAATCTCCCTAATGAATATTGATGAAAAATTCTTAAATAAAATATTAGCAAAGAGATTACAGATAATCATCCCCAGGTTAATACACCACAACCAAGTAGGATTTATACCAGGAATGCAAGGCTGGTTCAAAATTAGGAAAATTATTAGCATAATTGATTACATCAATAATCACATTAACAAAAATCATATGATTATCTCAATAGATACCGAAAAGGCATTTTATAAAATCCAATAGCCATTCCTATTAAAAACATTAGAGAGTATAGGAATAAATGGACTTTTCCTTAAAATAGTGAGTAGCATTTATTTAAAACCATCAGCAAGTATTATATGTAATTGGGATAAACTAGAACCATTCCCAATAAGATCAGAGGTGAAACAAAATTGTCCACTATCACTATTGAGAGAGACAATAGTTATCTAATTTAGCATAGCTCAGTATGATTGATTTAATCCTACAAGGAGATGTTATGGGCCAGAACTTGAAACAAGGTACTAAGTGGAATTGAGGAGACAATGGTTAAATCCAGTTTAGCATTGATTTGATCCTACAACAAATAATGATTTTTTAGTGATATAACGATTGGTTTGTACTCAGTGTGGAGCTTATAAGCTACAAGCCTCAGCCAAGGAGATTCAGAGATTCAGAGAATATACAGAAGGCTGGAGGCTGAAGGATGGAGCACAAGCCCTGGACTCAGACAAATTCATCCCATCTCATACCACTTTGGTGACAGGTTCTCCTTCTTTGCTTCGCCACTGAAACCAAGACTCTGGATGGCCCCCAGAAAACTAACCAGCCTCAAGTGCACCTGGTTGCACTTGTGGTGATTACTCTGAACTGAAACTAAGACTGCTCCCAAGATCCCAGAGACCCCAAGAAAACCCAACAGCATTTTAGAGAGAACATTACATGTGACCATTTATCAATTGGAGAATGGCTTGATTTTTAAGATCCTTTTAAATTTCTTCTAGGAGAACCTTGTGTGATGGGAATGAAGTTATAGTGTCTTTTGCAGCTTCATCTGGAGACAGGCTGCCTTTAGTCTCCTCAGAGTTTGAAATCTGTTCTTCTCTTTTACCATAGAATCTCTCTATCATTAGAGTCCTTTTCACTTTTTTACTCATTAAAAAAAATAGTTAAGGTCTGCCTTTAGGGCAGGGGAGGTTTTCCAAGTGGCTACAGCTGTGCTGGATCAGTGCTGATTCACTCCCGGTCCTGGGTGGACATGGTCAGGTCCTGTAAAATTCTGGCATTTGGGGGTTCACTATTGATCTTTTGTGTTTGTATTGGATGTTTTATAACTTCTCTGCTGATCTACCGGTTGTAACCAGGGCAGAGTAGCCAACACTGCTGTAGATTCCTGTAGATTCCTCCCCTGTAGATTCTCTGCCACGTGCAGTCTGCACCATCCTGAGGAGTCTGCACCACCTGGGACTCTGTGCTGTCTGCGCTGGCATTTGTACTCAGCTGGTTGCAGTGGCTGCCTCCCTCCCATTTCCAATTGAAACAGACCTTTTCTGGCAATCTTTGAAATTATCTTCTGCTGGTAATTTGTTGCACTTCCAATATTTGTGGGTTCTGCTGGTTGAGACTAATTCAGAGGTTGGATTTCATAATTAGTGTGAGAGTTATAGAGAAGGTCAGAGAGAAATGTGTGTTGTCTCTGCCATTTTGGCTCTTTCCCTATGATCAGCGCTTATTCTTGAAGAGAGGGCTTGCTAGTTCATGGCTGAAGTAAGATTTGAATCTGAGTTTTTCTGACTCTAAATCCAGTCAGGGTTCTATCCATTCTGCTATCTAGCTCTTTATTATTTCACAGGTGTCTGGCATTCTCAGGGTCTATCACATAAAGGTGCTTAACTACAACTCATGAAATAGGACACAGTGGATCATTTGAGATGGCTTTTAGTTCTAAATGCTCACTTAGCCTTTTTAAGAGAGGTTTGCTTTTGTTCTTTGTCCCCAACCAAAAAAATGAATTTTCTTCATGTGAAAAACTTTCAAGCAATGGTAGGGAGCCCAATACCGGTCAAGGCAATCCATTCTATTTTGAAAGCTATTTTAGGAAGTTTTTCTTTATACCAAGTTAAATTTTGTTGTTGTTTTTCTGTTGATTCCATTGTGCCTACTTAGTGACCCCATTTGGGATTGTCTTGACAAAGACCCTGAAGTGTTTTGCCATTTCCTTTTCCAGCACATTTTACAGATAAAGGCAAACAGGGTGAAGTGATTTGACTAGATCAACAAATAGGAAGTATCTGAGGGGAGAATGGAATTCAAATTTGCCTTATTCCAGGCCTGATACTTTATGACCACTTTGCACAGAAGATAGTTAAATTAACATCATATAATTCACACTTATTGGGACTAGTTCTGCTTCTTGGAGTCAAGTAGAATATATTTAATCTCTTTTCCATGGTAGTTCTTGAAATTAATGAATGATCATAAAAGTAGCTTATATATAAAGAAGTACTTTAAGAATTGCATGGTGCTTATTTGATCCTCACAACATACCACAAGAGGTAGGTGATAGTATTCCCCATTTTACAGATAAGGAAATAGAGGCTGAGGAAGATTATTTGAGTGACAAAGAGAATGAACATCTGATTACAGATTTAAACTCAGGCATTTCTGACTCTAAGGTGATTATTCTGTTACAATCACACTATCTTTGTCTTCCTCAAATCTTTTCTCCTGGTGAAGCATCCCTAATGTTTGTAAAGATGAACTATCTGCCCTTCTTGTACTTTGCAACTCCTATATCCTCTAAAAACAATGTATTGCATTTATATTGCAGATTAGTCAGTTCAGTTATTGCACAAGACAATTATTGAGCTGCAAGACTATTTAAAAATCATTATTATAAGGGTGAAAGAAATCAGGTAGTAATTTATACCATGGAATTTGAGAATTTAACAATGGGGAGAGGAAATTTGGTTTGATCTAATATTATAGATGGTAGTTTATAGATCTAATATTATAGAGTTATCTAATATGATAATAGATGTTTTTAAAGAAGGAAACATTGCTCCTTTGAATACTCAGTGATGCAAATTAGCACAGGCCTATGATATTGGTCCCTAAAAGAAACTAGTTTAGACCTAAAAAAACCCCAAGGTTTTGGGAGATAAGAAGATTGATTAAATTAAAATTTCTTTTTTTTTTTTTTTCCTTTTTCTATTATTGGTTTTATGACATTTCAGACAACCATTCTATTTTCATCCCTCTCCATTCTTTCTCTCAGATATACTAGGTTTTCTTTGCCTCTTCATGAAATGTAGTACCCCCACTTTCCCTTTTTTCTAGTACAATGTCCTTTCCACATCTAGTTTCTAGAACAAGGTATACATGTATTCTTTATACATCTTTACAGCCGAAATATAGTTCCCAAGATTAATCTTTACCTTTTTAGATTTCTCTTGAGTTCTGTGCTTGTAGATCAAATTTTTTGTTAAGTTCTGGCTTTTTCATCAGAAATAGATGAAATTCGCTTATTTCGTTGAATGTCCATCTTCTTCCCTGGAAAAAGATGCTCAATCTTGCTGGGTAAGTTATTTTTGGTTGCATACCAAGTTCCTTAGCCTTTCGGAATATCATATTCCAGGCCCTTCGATCCTTTAATGTGGATGCTGCCAGATCCTGGGTGATCCTTATTGTGGCTCCTTGATACTTGAATTGGGTTTTTCTAGCCGCTTGCAGTATTTTTTCCTTTGCCTGAGGGTTCTGGCATTTGGCCACTATATTCCTTGGTGTTTTGATTTTAGGATCCCTTTCAGTGGGTGATCGATGAATCCTTTCAATGTCTATTTTACCTTCTGTTTCTATGACTTCTGGGCAGTTCTCTTTGATAATTTCCTGGAAGATAGTGTCCAGGCTCTTTTTTTCATCATACTTTTCTGGAAGTCCGATGATTCTCAGGTTGTCTCTCCTGGATCTGTTTTCCAGGTCTGTTGTCTTCCCCAGAAGGTATTTCACATCCTTTTCCATTGTTTGATTTTTTTGGATTTGCTTGACTGATTCTTCTTGTCTCCTCGAGTCATTCAATTCCAATTGTTCGACCCTGATTTTCAGTGAGGTATTTTCTTCACTCACTTTTTTAAGATCTTTTTCTAATTGTCCAATTGAGTTCTTTTGTTCTGTGGAATTTTTTTCCATTTCACCAATTTTGTTTTCCAGTTCACCAATCCTATTTTTCAAGGATTTGGTTTCTTTATCCACTCTCTCTTTAACTGACTTCTCCAGGCTCTTTTGCCAAGCCTCCCTCTCCTTTTGCAAAGCCTCCTTCTCCTTTTGCCAAGCCTCCTTCCCCTTTTGCAGAGCCTCCCTCTCCTTTTCCCATTTTTCTTCTAGCTCCCTTGTGAGAGCCTTTTTAATTTCCTCCATGAGATTCATCTGTGCTGAGGGACATAAGGTGTCCTCCTTCAGGGATTCACCTGGGGACTGTTTTTAGTCTCCTCAGGGTTTGGAGTCTGCTCTTTATCTGTATAAAAGCTGTCCAGGGTTAAATTCTTTTTCAGTTTCTTGCTCATTCTGTCTATTTATCAAAGACAAACTATCAAAGAAACAGAAGGAAAAAAACCCCTTGAATGGAGGCTGCTTTCTTTGGGGGAGGGGCAGGGTATTCGTGAGGCACGGGTCCTACTGTGCTATGGCGCCTGCGCTCTGAGATCCGAGCGGGCTAAGACACTGTGGGGGAGGGGTGGCCAGGTCCCGAGAGACTCCAGCTGTTTGGGGTTGTATTCTTCACCCCCGGTGTTTTTAGCTTCTCTGCTGGGCTGCTGACTTGCTCCTGTAGCAAAGCTCTCCCCGCAGAGATGGCTGCGATCGCGCCCCACCCCCTCTCCGCTCTACCCGGTTCTGAGCTGCTATCTGTGCTCTCGCTGCAGCTGCTGCTGCCCGCAGACTGCTTCCAAATACCGTCCCCGCCCTCGCGCAAAAACAGACCTTTCTTGACGAGTCTCAAGGATGGTTTCTCTTGGTAAGTAATTGTATGGTTTTTTTTCAGTCGAGCATTAATTCAGAGGCATGAAATGAAATGAATAGTGAGAGAAAAACACGGAGGTTACACAGAAGTGTATTTCCTCTCCGCCATCTTCGATTAAATTAAAATTTCAAATCTTTGAAAAAAGTTTTCTCTGTTGCTCAGACTATTTCTATTTATGCCAGTTATTCAGTCATGTCTGACTCAGTATTACCCCATTTTGGGATTTTCTTTGCAAAGATCCTGGAGTGGTTTATCATTTCCTTCTCCAACATTTGACAGATGATGAAAGGAGGCAAACAGGTTGAAGTAACTAACTTGGTTAGGGTCACTCAGTAAGTGTCTGAAGCCAAATTTGTACTCAGGAAATTATACTCCTGATACCAAGTCCAGTGCTTTATCCACTGCACCACCTAGCAGCTGTGCTATTTGCTAGTACTCTATGACAAATACTGTTGTCATAGGATCATAGATTCTTAGCTGAAAGGAATCTAAATGTCATTTTGCTCAACTCTTTCATTTTACAGAGAAGAATAAAGAGATTAAGTCACTTTCTCAATTCATCCAGGTAAAAAGGAGCAGAGCTGGGATTTGAACTCAGGTCTACTCACTTCCAAGTTTTCTTTTACCACCATTTTATGAGTCAGAATGATTTTTTGGCTTCATTCTACAAGAATGCCCCCAAGGAATCATTTCCCTATTTGTGCTGCTTTCTTTCAAAGTTTTCCATTCTTTGATGATGTTGTACCAGGGAAACTTCACTGATATGGGAGATTCTTTGAAATGGAAACTCTGACATAGTGACCTTTCTCTCAGATAGCCTAATTTAGGCTTCATACTTTAATGGATAAACAGTCCTTCATCCAAACTGTATACATTTTGAAAGATTCCCCTTCTCCCCTCCCCTATAGTGGAGTCACAAGTGGTTGCAGAAGTATTGAAATAGAGTTTACAAAATTATTATCTAATATTTCTATGGTGCTAGGAGGTACACATGCCTTATATGCTAAAACTGGGTCAAAGAAAATAACCAAGTTCTTGCCCCAAGGAGCTAATGATTTGAATGATGCAATTTTAGGGGAAAGGTGATCTGAGTTGCCAGGAACTTTTCTCTATATTGGTAGGTTTTGTTATTATATTGTGTATTAAAATGGTGGGAATTACTAATAAAACTCCTTGAAATTACTTTAGTTTTTTGTCAGGTGGTTTTTGTATAGACATCCTTATAAGTTTCACACCCTAACTAAACTATCCATTTCATTTACTAGCCTCCTTTTCATTGTAAAGTCATAGAAAAATTGCAGTCTCTACCATGAAAAACTTATCACATTTTAATTTTGTTAATAATCTTATAAGGAGCCTCAGGTTTTACTTACTAGGCAGAGTGGACAGAGTAAGAGAATCTGAGTTCAATTATTGGCTTTTTGGATTTTGTAGTTTTGGATTTCAGTTGTTTTTCAATTATGTCTGAGTCTTTGTAATCCCATTTGGGTTTTCTTGGAAAAGATACTGGAGTGGTTTGTCATTTCCTTCTCCAGTTCATTTTACAGATAAGGAAACTGTGGCAAATAGAGGTAAGTGATTGGCCCAGAATTACATAACTAGTAAATGTCTGAGACAAGATTTGAACTCATGAGATGAATCTTCCTGACTCTCTAGGCCTATCCACTGTGCCACCTAGCTGTCTAGTAACCTTGGACAAATCACTTTAAATCACTGATCCTCTTTTTCCTCATCTTTCACAGGAAAAGATTAGAGTAGGTGTCTTTGAAAGTCCTCTTGTGTTCTCAATCTATGATCCTGTGAATTTGTGTTTTATTATAAATAATAATGTAGACAATAATGACAACAAATACCATAGTTCCAGCATGAGTGTTGTGGACCCCAGAGAGCTTTATCTTTTGACATCCATGGTGGGCAGGCTAAGTAAGAGATTGGAATGTAGTCAAGCTTTCTTTGGAGGAAATTACAAAATTGCCGTTAGTCACTACTTAATGGGAAAAGGGAGGGCCTCTGGCATAGAAAAGTGACAAAAAACCTTCAGACACTGAAACATATGAAACAACAGTAAATCCTGACTCCTGAAAATACATAGTCTCATGGGAACAACTCTGATAAGCCATATTTAACCTAAAGAAGAAAAAACTTAAGGGAAACATATTGCTAGTTTCAAATATTTGAAAAAGATATTGTATGAAAGAAGCCCAATTAATTTTTTATTTCTCACCTATTACTCTTATGGACTAAATCTATCTTCATCATGCTATGCTGGGTATCATCTCTTCTCTTGAAACCCTCTTTAGCTTCCTTTTGTATTTTGTCTCTCCTCATTAAATTGTAAGTTCCTCAAGGGTAAGGACTATCTTTTTTTTTTTTTTTTCTTATTTGTACCCCCAGCACTTAGCACAATACTTGGCACATAGTAGGCACTTAATGAATATTTATTGTATTTTTTGTAAAAAAAAAAATTGTTCCATTTAGTATTGGAAGGGAAAATTAGGACCAAGGAAGGAACAAATTTTGAATTCATATAAGGGAAAACTTGCCCTGAGTTAATTCAACATAGAAAAGTCTGTCTTAGGATGTAATAGGTTCTCTATTGCTGAACAACAAAATGGAGGCTGGATGACTACTTGTTAGGGACAATATAGAAGAGATTTTATGCTTTGGGTGAAGATTATTATATAACTTTTGAAGTCCATTCCCACTATAGGATTCTGAGATTATTATTCATGTTCTCAAACAATCTACATTTCTAAGCTGAAGAAAAATTTAAAGAACAAGTCTGCTTGATTCCATGTAAGATTACCAAAGATCACTGTCTCTACTTTCTACCCAATTCCCACTAGTCACTGTCCAAGGAAGAAATCTCAGTAGATATGTGCTTTGAGAGTTGGTTTCCTAGATGCTTTTGTCTTCTAAGTAGCCAGAAATAGCAAGGGAAGGGAAATAAAGTGTTCAACACCAAAGTCCTTTATATTATCAGATGGCTCAGTATCAGAAAAGGAAGTGATACTGAAGAAAATGTACTACTATCTGCTTTGCCACTAAAGACCTTGGGACCTTTCCATACAACTTACAGTTGAAACCTCTTACATGTGTGTTCTCCCTCCATTAGAATGTGAGTTCATTTGAGAGTAAGTTCAGTCTTACATTCCTATTTGCATCCCCAAAGCTTAGCCTAGCACACTGATACAGTAAGTCCTTAATAAATGCTCATTTGTTAATTCAAAGAGCCCATGAAGGCAATTAGCCAAATGGGAATATGGGAGTCCAGAACACTTTTTATGTCTTTGACAATTACCCAGTTAATTCTTGTGATTTAGCCATTAACAATTATTTATTTCTGTTGCAGTGGTTCTCAAACTTTTGTTTTCAGTATCTTTATCCTATTAAAAATTATTGAGGATCTCTCCAAAGCGTTTTTGTTTATCTGGGTTATATTTATAGACATTTACCATATTGGAAATAAAAACTATTTTTGAATTTGTAGACCCTCGAAAAGGATTTCAGAGATCCCCAGGATTCTCTAGACCATATTTTGAGAACCACTGTGAGAAAGAAGCTGGAATGAATTCTGACCAATAGGTACAGAGAATATATGCATTTATGGATTATCCAGATCTTGCATCTGTTCAAGTGAACAGAAGCTCACCCTGCTTTTCATTACATTTATTTAGATCTTATGGAGTTTTATGGAAGCTGATATGAGTTCCAGGGAAGTCTTGGTATAGATACCTATGGGATCTTCCTACCTTTACTATCAATAATACTTCCTTAAATAGAACTTAAATGTTTACATTCACTTTCCTCACAAAAACTTTATATATTATTCACATTTTATAGACAAGGGAATGAGATTAGAAAAGTTAAAAACCTTCCCAGTGTAATTATCAGTGCCCAGATTTGAATCCATTACTCTTCCATTTTTTTGGCAAGAACAACAAAACAAAATTTTCTTCCTGGCCATTACCCTGAGAATGTTCTACCTCCAACACTGGGTCCCTCATACACTAATACCTCTCTGCCTCCTGGTCAGAGGGAGGGGGAACTGCATCCATGCCCAGAGGGCTACATCAGGGACTTAATATAAAGCACAGCAGCCCTCATCTCTTTCATCTGGTTGGACTTTATTTTGTACTTAAAAAATAACACATGCACAAGCCTATAATAGTCTGTTTTATTTATAACTATGTCATTTTGTTTTATTTCTATACTTAGAAACAGAATAAAGTAAGAAAATTACTTCCTTTTTTCTTCAAACACTGATAGAGTCCAGATTTTTAAATGATTGGACAATTAGCAAGTTTACTTAAATAGTGTCATTTGTTTGCTTATGAAATTTTCAAATGTAGACCTATGTCTGCTTTTTTCCATCTTTTCAACTTTCTTAAGCCTCTCTTAAGGGTTTCTTAAACCTCATCTAAAAAGTGCTTCTTTTTCTTCCATGACCACCTTCCTTAATTTTCTCCAGCCTATGATTTTTGGTTAGGTCTAAGAACATTATCTGGTTGAAAGACAACTCAAATGAACTAGCCCTATGTTGTACGTAAGCAATATGAGATCAAATCCTCTGTGAAGTCTGGATCTCAATTTATTGTCCACCTCAGGCATGTCTACTTTTTTCTATAAACAAATTGGAACTCCTCCCCCCATCCCCTTTTTGATCTGGAAACCTACTTCTTTTTTAGAATCTGACTCTCATTTTGAGGAATAAGAAGCTTTAAAAAAACAAAAAAAAACCAAAATGACTTGCCTTTCTTTCTTTGAAGTGAGAGGATGTTGTAACAGTTACAATGTAACCCGATAAAATAGAGAAATTGGGAGTCCTGTGCATTTTCTGTGCAAGTTTCCCATCCCGCTTTCCATCCTAGGAGACAGGAACCATTCTGGTTCCAGGTTTAGGCCTCTTCAAAGTCTAAATCCTGTGGACATTTCCCATTATGGCAGATGCAGCAGACAGGGAGTCAAGGATGTAGTGATATCAGGTGTAACCAGAGAGGGCTTGTGTTTGAAGTAGAGCAAAGATTTATCTTCCCCTTCTTTTCTTTCTCCATCTCCCCAATGGGCCAGTTGCTTACCCGGTGTTCTGCAGCCGGCTATTGGAGCATGTGCATTCTGGGAGTTCTGGAAACACTCCTATTCCTCCTGCTTGCTTCCAAAGCTTATTTGGGTTTCATTATCTTTTTCATCCAGAGGGAACATGAGCTATTAGGGAGTGCTCAGAAAACAATTGTTGGTGGGTAGACAGGAATGTTCTCACATTCTTTCAGGAATATTTATTTATTTATTTATTTTTTGCCATACAAAGGATAAAGCTTTGCTGTTCAATCAACTTTCCCCACCTGTCAGTACTGTAAGGGAGCCAGGCTTGTTTTTTTCAGTCCCCAGCTCCGTGGCCAAGTGAGAAACTCTTGTTGTATTAGATTTAAGGATGTCTTTGGCACAGATAGGCAAAATACATTTTTTTTTTTTTTTTTGGTTTAGAAGAAGGGACCTGAGAATAGGCAAAATAGAAAAACATAGAACAAAGAATGATCTCTCCTTTCCCTCAAAAAAAAAAAAAAAAAAAGATACGATTTCTATTCTTTTTTTTTTTTAAACTCTTAGTATTCGCTGTGCAGGTTGAGGAAATGCCAGAGTCAACAGATGTCTTGTATTGTGCCCTGAAGGTCAACAAATTAGAGCTTTGTTGGGCTAGGAAAGGAGGGAATTCCAAAGCTTCAGATCCCCCCTCCTACCCCCCACTTCCCTCCACTCCTGTGGAAATGCCCCTTAGGCCAGGTCTAAATAAGGGAAATAGCACTGAGGCTAATCCAAGTTTTTTTTTTTTTGGCCAGGTCTATACTAAGATAATAACTCACTTATGGATCCCCTGAAGATGTTTGTTTAATTTTGTTGTCTACACAGCCAAAGGGAGTGATTCATTAGCAGGTGTGAATAACATTGAAAAACACCACAGGATAATATTTCTTTCTCTTGACTAAGTTCAGAGCTTTTGTTGGAATCAAGTAAAATGACTGGGAGTAAAAAGCCTTTTAGGGATGTTTGGGAAGCAATTCATAACAATTAAGATTCAATATTTATAGTTTGACCATTTTGCAAAGCTCTTTTTTTCTAGTCTACCCTCCCAGGGTGGATTCCTCCATTTTACAGATAAGGAAAGTCCGGGGTTGAGAGGTTAAATGACTTCTCCAGAGCAGGAATGTGAACACCCATGGTGAACACCAAAGCTAATTAGCATGAGCAGGAAATCCCTGGTGGAAATGACATTCCTACCCCCAAATCATAGAATCCATAGGCTACTAGATTTTGAGCTACATAGAGTCTTAGAGTATAATCTTCAGGTCCATGTTACCTCTGTATTACTTGAAGATGCATCCAGCTAGATGGAAAGCAAAGTGGATAGAGATTCCTCTAAGAGACCTACTAATTTCTGAATGGAGCAGAAGTCAGTCTTACTGTAAAATAGAACACAGGAGATAACTCAGCTTGAGGCTTCCTTTTCTTCCTATTCCCTTAGGGCCATCTTTAGAAAGGATTCCAATCTAGATGTAATCATTAGACTTCCCCAGTCTCTCTTGGGACCAATTTGTTGGATAAGATTGGACTTGCTTTATTGAAGTTCTGTAACCCTTGGTAGAAGGGCTCAGAAATAGAGTGTGATAGGTAAGGCAGTGTTACAATGACACTTTCAAAGAATGGATGTTTTCTGGGCTTGTGTTACCAAGTTTGCCTCAGTGAATGAAAGATCATTTCATAAGAACACTGGGAAAGATTAATATCAGAGAAGCACTCAGACTTGAGTTGGAAATGACTTCAGAAGTCATTTTTCTGGAGGTATAAAAACATGAGGCAGGATGTATTGCAGTTACAACACTCTCCAATACAGAGCCAAATTTAAATGTAATTGGGAAATATTTAACAAAATAAAAATACAATAGAACACAAAGTTAATATGTGGTTTTCAAAGTCAATATACATGCTCATGTATGATTTAGTGCCTGTTTTTATTTGACCACTGATCTAATTCAGTGTGCATGTATGCACATACATACACACACACACACACATACACAGAGGATACTTGTATATTTGTGTATATATACACCCACATACACAGATATACAATATACACAATTTGTATGTATATGTGTATAGTGTGTGTATCTGATTTCCCCCCATCCTTTTACTTTCAATTTAAGGCTTCCTTGAAAGTATTTGTAAGCATTTAGGCAAATCAGCTTTTTACTTATGTTAAAGTTTGTTAACCACTAAATCTCCTTGTTTATCCTTCAATTTTTGAAGAAGACCAGCGATGTCTTAACTTATAAGTAAATTAGATTTGGGAGAAGCAGTTGTACAAAGCTGTCAGCTCACTCTTCCAGAATCATCAAAGTCCAGGGGCAAGACAAAATGATATCCAAGTCCAAAAAATTTGGACTACTGGCAATGGGCCAGGATGCAGTGAATGATGGGTATTTTCAATGGCTGACCAAGATTTAAGTACTTTAAATTGTCTGCTTCAGTTACCTTCATGGCCATTGGAATAAAATGCTCTTATCCACCCATTCCAATGAGGGGAGGAGGGGAAGTCTTCACAAGCTTGGGGAAGCCATCCCCTTAACTCACTGACAGATTTCTGGCCCATTGGTTACCACAATCTGGTTTGGCCCGTCTGCCCAGATGGTTTTACCAGGGTGTGGTCACTGTACTTGCTATACCTTTTTGTAGCCACAGGCAAGAGTTAAGTGGCAGATGGACATCAAAAGTGGATGATTAGCCCTGAAAAGGGCTCAGAAGGCCTTCACACCAATGGTGCTGGTACTTTCTGAACATTTTATACTTGAATCTTCCTGATGGATTTGCTTCTATGTCTTCTTTCAGTTTTCAAATGTCCTTACTGCCTGGATTAGTTGATAAGTTCATATGAAAAAGAACTAGGATTCTTACTTAGTTAAAAAGTTCAATCTGAACCAACAGTGTGCCAAAGCAATAACAACGACAAAAAGTTAATGCTGACTCAAAAAGCATAGTGTTCAGAATAAGGAGGTAATAGTCTCTCTCTTTACTGTTTTCTGGTCAGACCATATCTGGAGTATCATATTCAGTTCTGAATACCATGTTTTAGCACAACGATAAACAGGAACATGTCCAGAAAAGAGAAAGCAAGATGATGAAGGAAATGTCAGCTATATCACATGAAGATTGGTAGAAGGAATTAGGAATATTTAGCTTGTGGGGTATATAATAAAAGTTTTCAATTACTTGAGGGACAGTAATATAGAAAAGGGATCAAATTTGTTCTGCTTGATCTCAAAGAATACAAGGAGTACTGAGCAGAAGTTACAAAGAGACAGATTTAATCTTGATGAAAGGAAAACTAACAGTGAAAGTTCTCTCCAAAGTGGATTGGGTTAGTCGTATGTTTTCTTTAATAATGGATCTCATCCTTCCTCCTACTCTTTTCCCTTTCTCCTTTTCCCATCTTTCTTTCAAATCCTTCCTCTAATGGGAAAAAAAAAAGAAAAATAAACCTTCATAATATATGCATAGTCAAAACAAATTTCTATATTAACTGTATCTAAAAACTCATGTCCCATTTTGCAATTTGAGTCCATCACTTCTGTGTCTGGAGGTGGGTAGCATGCTTAGAATTATGTATTCTCGTTGCATTTGTTAGAGTTCTTAAGTTGTTCACAGTTGTTTGGCTTTATGATGTTATTGTTGTCTAGATTAGTCTGTAGGTTCTGCCCACTTTGCTCTGCATTAGTTTTGTATCACATCTCAAATTCCCCTGAAATTGTCTCGTCTTTTTTTTTTTTATAGCAAAGATAATAATTGATTACATAAATATACTATAGTTTCTTAGACACTTTGCAATTCATGGACATGCCCCTAAGTTCCAGTTCTTTGCTTTAATTAAAGAGCTGCTTTATAAAATTTTATGTAAATTTGGGTCCTTTTCTTCTTTTCTTGATTTTTTTGGAGTATACATCTAATAGTACTATTACTGAGTCAAATGGTATGCACAGTTTTGTGACTTTTGGGGCATATTTCTAAATGGTTTTCCGGAATGACTGGACAAATTCACAGTTCCACCAATGGTTCATTAGTGTACGAGTCTTCCCATAGTCCCTCCAACAATTTTAATTTCTTTTTAAAAACTATCTTTGCCAATATGACCCAAGTGAAATGGAATTTCAGTTTTTTAATTTGTATTTCTTTAATGAGTTATTAAATTCTTTAATTTAGAACAGTTTTCTTATATGCTTATTGATGACTTGGATTTCTTCCTTTGAAAGCTGCTTGTTAATAACCTTTCTTCATCTCCTTAGTCAAGCAAAACAAACTTCTGTATTAGCATGTCTAAAAATGCATGCCTTATTCTGCAGCTTGCCTCTCTTCCATTGGGGAATAGTTCTTAAATTTGGGAAATGAGACCCTGAATAGAAAAATTTTGTGAAAAAAAATTTTTTTCCTAGTTAACTGTTTTTTTTTAATGTGACCTATACTTTGCCCTCCCTACTACTTAATAATATTTTATTTTCTCCAATAGTTTTAGCATTCCATTTAACAAGATTTTGAGTTCCAATTTTTTTCTCCCTCCTTTCCTCTTCTTTCCCCTTCCCTAAACAGCAAGCAATCTGATGTAGATTTTACATGTACAATAATATTAAACATATTTCCACATTATTCATGATATGAAAGAAGAATCAGAACAAACCAAGAATCATGAAAAACCAAGAGAAAGAAAAAAACAACAAGAAAAATGAAACAGCATACTTAGATCTCCACAGTTTTCAGACTCATGGTTTTTTCTCTGGATATGAATAGCATTCTCTATCATGTGTCTTTTGGAATTGTCTTGGATCATTATATTGTTGAGAAGAGCCAAGTCTATTAGAGTTGATATTGCACAATGTTACTGTGTACAATATTCTGGTACTGCTCACTTCACTCGGCATCAGTTCATGTAAGTCTTAATGGATTTTTAAAAAAAAACATGCCTGCTCATCCTTTCTTATACATTACATTCCTGTACCACAATTTGTTCAGTCATTCCTCAGTTTAAGGGCATCTCCTCAATTTCCAATTCTTTGTCAACACAAAAGGAGCTGCTATAAATATTTTGGTACATGTGGGTCATTTTCCTTTCTTTTATGATCTCTTTGGGGATACAGACCTAGGAGTGGAATTACTGAAGCAAAGAGTATGCACGGTTTTATAGGCCTTTGGGCATAGTTCCAAATTTGTTAGCTATAATTTTAGGAGTGGCTATCCACAGGGTGCCTAGAACCCAAAGTAATAGTTGCCTTCTGGGGACCTAAACCAGTCTAAGTGTGAATTGGTAAAGTAGCACAGAATGGATGGTACACTTTAATTCTCTGTCAAAATCTGAGATATGAGGTGCTTATACAATTGCTTTATCTATAAGTTTTATTCTCATACTAGGCTGAAAGATTTGGGATTGTAAGAACCATGTCTTATATTTTTTGTAGGATGCTATTGCATCTTAGTATTGTGTTTTCAATGAATGAGTGAATGAATAATTGGATCTTCTGGGTGTTCTTAGAATTGCTCTAGATTTGGAGGTTCAACTATTCTGTATCCCAGATTCTGTTTGTATAGTTAAAGTTTTCATATTTATTTGAAGTCAGTTAATAAAAAGAAATCGAGATGACTACTTCGAGCTGTGATGAAATGAATATTAGCTTGGAGGTGTCAGCATATGGGTTCTAGAACTATTTATTTCCAATTAATCTGTCACTAATTAATTGTATTATCTTGATTAGATGAGTGGCAACTGTTCTGAACCTGAATTTTGTCTGTAAAATAAAATGGTTACATTAGACCCCTGTAGATATCAAATCTTAAAATTAAATGATTCTACAGATCCATTGTTGCAGTCTAGGAACTTGGAAGGAAGTTTTTTTTTTTTTTTTTTTTTTAAATAATAGGGTATGGTATGCTTACCCTGTATTATCCTGCTTACTGAAGTTTGCAAATCCCAATTTTGATCAATATTTCTCAGGTCCTTAATAAAATTCCCAAATTTCTAGCACTTTTCATTCTATTTATTATTTAACAGGTCATTGAAGGGGAGGATATATACTTGGAGTAAACTGTTTCCTTAGGTCCTGGAACTGGGGAAAAGTTCTGATTTGTTTGTGTTGCTGAATTTTATGCCCAGAAAAAACATGATGATTTTTGGGGACTGGTCAAAAGAAAAATAATATTAAGAGGCATTGGTAGTCTGAGAAAAAGGCAAGGAGTCAAAACATAATCAGCACTCCATGTATCTATTCCCATCACCTTAATTGGGCTTCATTTCATGGATGGAGATGGAGATAGTCTGGGAAGTGTACTTTGCAAGCAGCCCTCATCCTGCCTTGCAAGGAATCCTTTCCCCCACCCCCATCTTTTTGTCCCCTTGAAAACTCAACAAAGGCCCTTGCAAGTGTGACTCCCCCAAACTTCTCCTCCATTCTTCTTCAATGATTGCATTTTCAGGTTTTTGGACTTCAAAGTTCATAGCTGCCTTGTGTTCTTGCTTTGACAGAAAGACATCCTCTCCCTCAGGCACCTTACCGCTTAACTCACTGCTTTCAACTATGGCCATATGGGTATGTGACCAATCTGTCCTCCTTGAGGAATCAAACCAGGGCATGCAAGGGAATCCATCTGGATTCTCTGCTGCTCTCTGGGTTGCTAAAGACAGAGAGAGAGAGAGAGAGAGAGAGAGAGAGAGAGAGAGAGAGAGAGAGAGAGAAGGAGAGAGGGAGGGAAGGAGAGGAAGAGGGAGAGAGAGAGTTCATGAGGAATGAGTGTACTAATGAGGTGTAGATGTAATCAAAGACTTCCACTTATCCTAGGTGGCTCAGGGCACACCGATATCAACTCTGGCATGGAGCCACACTTCTGATGGGTAAGTGTGGGTAAAGTTAAGCAGCAGAGAGAATTCACTATCTTTATGTACTCCTTGTCCTCAGGTGTTCATTTAAAAGAATCTGAGGCTTTTTTGTTTTGTTTTTGCTTTATATCAGAGATATGTCTCAAGATACTCTCCACTTCTTCGATCTCTCCTTTGAATTGGAAGCACCAGAACACTACTCAGGTTGACCTGGGGTGGCATATATTGATCAAGTTCTCACTCCTGGCTATTCAACATTCAATATCAACAAGTGATCTCTGAGCAAATATTTTCTGATCAGCACTCCCTGCCCTTAAGGAGCTCATTGGCTAGTAGAGGAGCCAAAATGAACTAGAAAGAAATTAACTGGTTGGAGAGACAACATAGCATAATGGAAGGAACACTGGTTTGGGTGTTAGAAGATCTGTTTCTAAATTTTGCTTGACTTTGTCATGTGACATTGGGCTAATCACATAATCTTTCTAGACCTCAATTTCCTTATCTGTAAATGGAAATAATTTTTACATCCTGTCTCCCAGGATTGGGTTGTGGTGAGGAAAGCACTTGGTAAACTCTACAAGTATATATAACTGTGAGCTATTATGTGGAAAGACAGCATTATACAATGAATTGACTTGGGATCAGGAAAGAGATGGATTTGAATTCTATCTCTTTCACTTGCTGGCTATTTAGCCAGGAGCTAATTACACAAAATGAAGATATGATGATTTTTTTTCTCATTAATCTTCAAATGTTTATCAATAACATTTGATCTAACTCTGTTTTGATCACCAGGTTAACTCACCTTGAACCTTTCTTAGAGTAAGATCCTCCTGAGACCTTATCCATAGCTGTGGAAGTTCTCATTTATTTGGCAATAAAAGCCCTTTCAGGCTTTTCCTGAATTGAATTGTCAATGAGTTTTCTTGGTCACAGTCACAAAGGTCTATTCACTATGATTAATTGTGAGCTAATTAGAAAGTCTGTCTTATTTGCCTTCCTGATTTGCTAGAAGGTCCATTCTATATTTCCCTTGACTTGTTTGTGTGTGTATTTTTTTTTTTTTTCCATTTAATGGGAAAGTAGAAAGAAGAAGAAAAAAGTTACACAGTGGCCTGATCATTGGGCCTCACAACTTTCTCCAAATCTCCTGTTTCCTGTTAGCTTCTAGTTTTCTTGAAGGTAGAACTCCAGTTACTGGTGATTTTGAAAAAACAAAACAAAACAAAAACAAAAACATTTACACACTAAACACATTTATTTCTTCCTTGTTATGGCTCCAGTTATTTCTGATTTACAGCAGATTTCTGTGCCAACCTGCTTTCAGTTACAATCTAAGCTTAGCTAAACACAACTTTTAAAATATATTTAAACAGCATACAACAAGGTTTTTAAAACAGAAATATAAAGTAATGATTGCTCTATAGCAATACAGAAAAATATTTCTCATTTCCTTCTTTTTCTTGGTTTCTGTTGCCCTTTTCACCCTTCATTCAACTCTGGCACAGGGAGGCCCTGAGGGATAGGGGTGGAGGCTGTAGGCCCTAGTTAGAGTCAGGGCACTGACCTCTGGATACCCTTACTATTGCTTGGGGCAGGACTAACTCCTACACCCAAGGAGATTTTTTTTTTTTTTTTATTGGTCCTGCAGACTCTTTTTGCTACGGGCAAATGAAGAGCAAGGGGTTAACTCAATTGGTTAGAGCCTGGAACTAATGAAACGAAAGTCTTAGAGTTTTGCAAATGGGGGCTATGGCCTGAAAGACAGTAGGTTGATCAGTACACATAAATGACTGTTTTTGCAAAAAAAAAAAAAAAAAAAAAAAAAAAAAGACTCAAATTAGCTACTCTTGTGATAACTGGCCTGGGGTATCAATTTAAAAACAAAGAGCTGTAGTGCTTTCTTTTACTGATTGAGAAGTAGGATTTCAAAGACTTTGCTTAGAGTCCTTTTGAAGAAGGAGACCTTATCCCATTAGAAAATTTTATCTTTTTTTTCCCCAAAAAGATCATTTTCAAGACCATATTCTGAAATATTTTCTTTAAAAAAAATGTTGGTGCATCTTTCCTACACAATTATAAATGGGTATCATTATATGGAGTTATCACAATATCTATCTTTTCTCCTAGAATCATAGAAAGGATTATCTTTAAAGTAGAATATTAAAAGCAGTTCTTCATCTGTGTGTCCTACAGCAATCAGTGACTTTTATGATTAACTAGTGTAAATGTGATCTGGGTTGTGTTAATTATCAGTTTGTGGAACAAAATTTACAAACTGAGCTTAGAAAAATTTCTTTTTAATGATTCCAAGAATCCAATGACACTTTTACCGAATATAAGAAACTTAAATTAGTTTATGTGCTTGGCAAATATGTGCTGTATACTACATTCTTCATTTGGCTGAGGGACATTTTGAAGACATATAGATAGAATGCTTAAAGAAAATAAAACTACAAAGAAAACCAGTTTATAATTACTAGGCTTAATTGAATGCGACAAATGCAATATGGGAACTTTATCAATAATATTTTTTTTTGGTACTAGACAAGTTGTAATACTTTCCTCGTTTACAGGATCTAGGTAGACTTAGTGCTTTTCATATTCTATATTTTGTATATCTTTTATAAAATAATATTTCCCCCAGTTACATTCAAGAAAATGTTTTAGCATTCATTTCATTATTTCTTATCCATAGTATTTTATTTTTCCAAATATATATAAAGAAAATTTTTATTTTTGTAAGACTTTGTGTTGCAAATTTTTCTTCCTCTCTCCCTTACTTCCTTTCTCCTCAAGACAGCAAGCAATCTCACATAGATTAAACATGTGCAATCCTTTTAAACATATTTCCATATTTGTCATGCAGTGCAAGAAAAATCAGACCAAAAGGAAAAAAAAAATCAATACAAAGAAAAAGAAAAACAAAGAAAAAGGTGAAAATACTATGCTTTGATCCATATCCAGTCTTTATAGTTCTCTCTGGATGCGGATGGCACTTTCCATCACAAGTCTATTGGAATTGTTGAAAAAAGCCAAGTCCATCACAATTGATCATCTCATAATCTTGTTACTGTGTACAATATTTTTCTGGTTCTGCTCACTTCACTTATTAGCATTCATTTAAACAAGATTTTGAGTTCCAAATTTTTCTCTACCTTATTGCTATTTGTTTTGGAAGTATGTATTTTGTTTCACAATAAGAGACTTTTCGGGGACCTTGAAAAGATCAGCCTATTTGTTTTTTAGATGAAGAAACTGGGGGCAAGAAAAATAATTGGATTGGATGAAGTAAGTATTGGCAGCATTAGGTGGAAAGAAGCTTTTCGAAGCTCCGAACCATGCTTTTTAGTATTTTCTTTTTCAGTTTTAGAGGTGTTTTAATTTTTGTTTTTGCTTTGTTTCTTGAACACTCAGGAATGCGCTGGAACTAGCTTGCGAGAGAGGAGTGTTAGCTTTTCAGTGTGAGCATTTACACCTTAGAGAATTCACACCTTGGAAATCAACACACTACAAATCAGAGTTTGTTGATTAGATACACTCAAACAAATGATGAAAGGAATGTTAATAATGCAGATTGAATTTAAGTATGTCCTGCTTTCATTCCCCACTGAAATCTTTCCCCCTCCCCCAAGCTGATAGTTAAACATTTATCAGAACATCCCTTTTCTTACCTTACGGTGGTGGTGGTAATGATGGCCATAATGAGGATTAATGAAATGCAAGGATAATGAAACCAAGGTAATGTATAAACCAATCTACCTTTGTATCGTAAAGAAGTTCTAGCATGGTTACTAACTGTACTGCTTAATAATAATAAAGAGTAACTGTTAACATTTATATAGTCCTTGAAAGTATGTAATGCTCTTTATATATATTATCTCATTTAGTCTTCACAACTACCCTGTGAGGTAAGTACTATTTATATTCCTATTATTAGTCCTATATTACAGGTAAGGAAACTGACTCAGAGAGACTCAGTGATTTGTCAAGATCACATAGCTACATAGTATCTAAGCCAAGTTTTGAACCCACGTGGGGTATCTTCAAATCCAGAGCTCATCCCACGTCACCACCTAGTGACCAGTCCTGGTACCTCCAAAGAGGGCTGGCTTGGTTCAGGGAGTGGAAAGGGGAAACTAACAAGCAACCAAGCAATTAGTAGCTGAGAGCATAGGCCCTATTCAAAACGGATCAGGAATGTTCTATACACTATTTTTGCAATTCATTGCATTCCTTATGACAATTTTATTGTTCAGTCGAGTCTGGCTCTCTATGACTCCATTTGGGGTTTTCTTAGCAAAGATGCAGGAGTGATTTGCCATTTCTTTCTCCAGCTCATTTTCCAAACAAGGAAACGGAGACAAACAGAATTAAATTACTTGCCTGGGGTCACACAGCTAGGAAATATCTGAGGTCAGATTGGAACTCAGACTTTCCTGACTGGAGGTCTGGTGGTCTAGATGCTGTGCCATTTAGTAGCCCATACCTTATAACAAGGAGACTGTATATTTAGAGCTGAGGTCATCTCCTTTCTTATGTGGATACAGAAAATAAAGACTAAGAACCCAAATTATTTGCCCAAAGTCATGAAGGTAAAGTGACTAAATTCATGTTTATTGACTCAAGATTCATCATTTTCCCCCTATTTTTCTTTTTAAATTTTTTCTTCCCCAATTTTCTAATTAAAATTTTTTCTTCCCTTCCCTTTTCTAATTGGCCACAGTTATGTAGGATTTTTTTTTAATGGTTTACTAAGTATCTTCTTAAAAGTAATAATGGAATCATAGTGAAAAGGAACTCCATATATGCATTAAAATAGGATTGTAATCTATCAGTATTTACATGTCTTGGGAACTTTTCAATGCCCTCCACTGGGGAAGATATGGCTAAATCCTAGCTGTCACTCTGTTGTAACCAAATTTTGTATCCTGTCATCAACGGACTCCTTCTTTACATGGGTTTACTCCTACATTTATGTATTGCCTCCTGCTAATTTGGACAGGGCAATTTTGTTTGCCTGATTTCTTAAAAAACTATTTTTTCTTTAAGGGAGCATTTGAAAACAGCCCTTTCCTGTTCCAAAAAGAAATTTGGAACTGGTCTAGTTGGGTTGGAATCTCCCAAAAGGAGCAGCTTTTGAAAGATGAGACAAACTTCAAAACGGCCACACTTGCTACTCATTTTCAGACACATCCTGGAAATGTAACTTCCTCTGTCCCAGTGCCAAGATACTCTGAATCCTCGGAGCTGGTATCGAAATCCCCCAATGTTTACAAGGAAAGTGCTCTGGCAGCATTTAAATCAGTGGTGACTCAGAATGCATACGGTAAAACCGTTGCCTTTGCAAAGAATGCTGAGATCTCTGAATTGATTTTTATCTCAGGCCCAGGGTTTCTTTGAGGGATTAACTCCCTGGCACTGGTGCCTGCAGATGATGGATGCTTGAGAGAAAGCGGTTTAACAGTGTGTAGAGTGAGGTTTCCCTCCTCCTGCTGGTCAGATGGAAGAACTGTTCACTGTTAAAAACAAAACAGCCAGGCCACTAAAACCTCCCCCTCAGTGGCTGGGATGCCTCTTCCTTTGTTTGCAGTGCTTGCTCCTGCTGAGCTCCAGGAGCTTTTAGTATCCTTGGGCATGGCATGACAATTTGAGACCTGGAAAGAAAACAGGAGACTTTAATGATTTTCAGGCAAGTATAGCAGGAATGAAACTCATGTAATGTTTTCTGTTTCTGTAATACTCTTTGGTACCAATGCTCCAAAGTGTTTGGTAGCTCTTGCTTCAAGTCTCTCAGAGTCACCACGAGATAGGCAAAGGTCAATCACAGGCATGTAGGAATATTCCCACAGGCCCTCCCTGCTGCACAGATGGCAAGGCTGCCTGGACATATGGGCCTCATAAGCTTCCCTCCCCCATTCCACAAACATACACACCGGGGTTTTGAGGAGAGCTGGTGGTGGGGATGGAGGTGTCTCGAGTGAGAAGCAGTAGAGCCATGAGTAGTCTTTAGGCAGCTTGCCTCTGGTCAGTGTCTGATTGTGACATGTGGGACCCACACTCTGAGATCCCCTCAGCCCCATGATATATATGTATCCTTCAGATAGACTCCTAACAGTGTTTGGTATTGTTATGAATACTATATTCTTTTAGATGATCTAGCTGAGTTATGAAAAGGTAAAGAAATTTAAGTAGAATTACTATTTAATTAGTCTAATGCTTTTCCCACCTAGATTCTATATACCTAATGTCCCATTTCTATTTGACAGTCACTTTAGTAAATAATCATAATCTGAAATATATGGGATCATCATGCACTAGGAATATTTTTTCTTTTTTTTTAAACTAGGAATATTTCTATGTGTATACATACATACACATTATTATATATATAGTACACACTATTATATATATGTACACACACACACACACACACACACACACACACACACACACACTTTCCCCCTTCAAATCTCCAAACAGTGAAATTGTCTATTTCAGATTTTGTGTGTTTGTGTATGCAAAGTCCAAACCAAAACAAGAAGCTAGCAGTGCTGGTGACCTTCAAGATTCCTAGAGAAAATGAATGGAGTAAAAAAAAAAAATCACATGCATTTCCCCAGGGGTAGCTTTGCATGGAACATGAGCAGGAAAACTAATAGCTGACTTTGGTGTTCAGAGTGACCATGAACCATTGACACTGATAATGCAGAATTCTGGAAACTGCACAGACAGAAGGTGATTCTTATTCTGGAAATAGTTAATCATCCTAAAGCTGGCCTATTCTTGAAACAAAGGCTATTTAGGACTATCAAGTTTTAAGGATCCTGATTGGAAAGCATTGATTTTCGTTAGTTCTTAAAGATATCAGTTAATACTCACACACCTGGTATTTTTGGCATTCATGGATAAGGTCAACATAGTCCCTTTCACTGGCTGCTTCAAAATTCTATTTCTGGGAATATGTTTATTTGGGGGGATTCCAAAGTATCTGATCTTAGCTTTGGATCACTGCTTTCCCTTAAACACTTGAGCATAGAGAGAAAAGAGAAAAAAGGGACAAAACTGAAATACATGTTGGGGCCACCTGAAGTGCTCCCTAACCTCTCATTTTTTGTACCTTCCCATAGCCCACCCTTTCTTTTTACAGGACTTATGAATCTCCACAGAGTAACCTAGGGCAGTGAAGGAGGGTGGGGACAAGAAAGAGTGGAATAGTTTGAACCAGACTTTTAGGCAAGATAGAGTAGGCAATTATTTTACTGCTGTGATGGAAGGGAATGTGTGCATTCATGTATGCATATATATGTGTCTGTTTATGTGCATACAATACATGAAAACAAGTATAATAATAACTTTATGATTTTTAATGGAGTTTCTATTTTCAATGGGAAAAATAATAATAGTGGTTATTATTTATTAATAATAATTAAAAAAAGATTATATAAATGTAAAACCATTTAAAATAGCTTGGGTTACTTTTACCTTATAAAAACATTTTCAAAAAGTGGATCGAAATAATAATTAGATTTTTTCAAATTCTCAGATATTTGTATGCTTTCAGAGAAAACTTGTCTGAAGTTCCATTATCATCTCTAACACAATGAAGCAGATAAGTTTAGCTTGGGAAAGGGGTTAGTGGATAGGGAACAGGAATGAGAAAGGGAAAACAGAGAGAAAAGAGGGGAACTTTTCTTCAGCTTGAATATTAGCATAGGTTTGAATCCTTTTTAAAAAATCTAACACTCAACCTTCTTTATTTTAAGCTTCTTGAGGCTCAAAAACTGTTTTGCCTTTATCATAAGATCTTAGATTATGATCTAGAAGAGACCTTACAGGTCAAGTCTAACCTCCTGATTTTACACACAAAGAACCTGAGAATCAGTGAGACCAGAAGGCTTGCCCAATTATATAGATAATAAGTGGCAAAGCTGGGATTTGAACCTTCCTCCTTTGAGATCAAATTCAGCATATTCCCCATCATCTATGGTTATTCTTTGTTTGTATTCTCAGTATCTAATACAGAGTAGATATTTTTATAAATGCTTGTGGGTTGGTTGTGATTGATAGTAATTGTGGGACACAAATACAGATAACTTGTTCCATTTCTGGCATGCTTTTGTTATAATAATTCATACTTATGTGACCTTCTCTGGATCTCAAAGCATTGTGTTCTATATAGTTTTTTTTCCTTTTAAATAGCAGCCTACTGAGTCCTGCAACCCTTTCACTGGAGGGGGCTTCTCTCCAAAAAGGACTACAAGACTGAGGCACAGGAACACTGACAGAGCAGAAGATATGGGAAAGTAGGGCACCCTTCGGGGTATTTGGCAAATAACAAGGATCTAGTTATATCCCAAATGAAAAAAAAATCAAAGAATCCCTGTCTCATGCTAGAGATGGGAACCTGCCTCTAGCTGACAAAACCCAGACTGTGGCCTGGCTCGTTGACTAAAAAGAAAATGAAAACATTCCCCAGCTCTCACATACTGCCACCTTCTTTCCCTCAAGCCCTAAGGATGCTCTACGGAGTTTAATGCTAGGTGAAAAGGATGCATATGTAGCCTTGAGATGCTGTGGTCTGTGGTCCATTTTGGCCCTGCCTGAAGTGAGTATTTTAAATGCACCCTTAAAGGAAACCTGAAAGAAAATCCTTCCCTTGCCAACACGTATATATGTGTGTAGAAAATAAATGGGACTTTTAGAAAATAGAAAGCCTTTAAGGAAAAGAAAAGCTTCAGGCCATAAGACTTGAGAAAGAGAAAACTGCATTGAGCGAGTGAACTCATTGCCAACTGGTCCTATGGGGGAACAGAGAATGCTTCTGGTAAAACATCATGGCCAAAGGAGTAGGGTTTTTCAGCCAACTCTGGAAGGACAGTAGGCAGAATAATTGGTTGATGTGGTAGTCTATGTATTTCAGACAGGCCAAGAAAGAAATGTGACCCTGAGTGAGATCATATCTGAATTTTACCTTTGTAATTTATACCATTTGATCATACCAATACCTTTGTAGTTTCATTAGAACAATTTTATTTTTTAGATTTTTCTTATTATATATTTAATTTTAAAAAACATGTACAATTCATGTACACAATTATCATACAGTACAAGAAAAATCAGATCAAAAAGGAAAAAAATGAGAAAGAAAACAAAATGCAAACAAATAACAACAGCAAAAGTGAAAATACTGTGTTGTTATCCTCACTCAGTTCCCATAGTCCTCTCTCTGCATGCAGATAGCTCTCTTCATCACAAGACCATTGGAACTGGCCTGAATCACTTTGCTGTTGAAAAGAGCTATGATTAGGATAATTTTATAAAGAGTAAAGCATCCTCCTCATAATCATAATTCCTAACATGATCCCCTTGTTCCCATTTATAACAATGACTGTCTTAATGACTTCTGAGAGCTGGTTCTTAATGAGAAAAAGGCTTTCTCATTTTACTTTATAGTACTATGGAAAGGGTCTCCTTAACTAAGTACTATTCTCATTTGAGAAATTTGTAATCTGTGCTCTCTCCATATCTTCTTTATATCTTACTTCTGCTGTGCCCAGAGAAGACAGGAGGTGGGGATACCCAGAATGCTTTGAGCTTTGGCTGTTTTGTAACCTTCTTTTAATGTAATTTTTCAAGTGAATTTCTTGTGTATTTTACTGTCACACTTTTTAAGATAAAGTAACACCTTCTTGACCTATTGATTTTGATGGAGTAGGTCTCAAGCGTTCAAATACAAACACTGTGGATGTGACTGCAATGATAATATTTTTAGTTTACTAGATGTTCCTTAGCCCCTGGTCAAAATGACCACAGAGAAACTTGGTGTTTGAGGCATCCACCTGCTTCCCATTTCCCGACAGAAAAGTCACATATGAGGGAGCACATTAGAGTCTTCACTTGTTAAAAACAAAACCAAATCTTCTAAATAATATGATCCAAAACAATAAACAGCTCTGTGGTAGATTTATTGCCCAACTGAGAGGGAAATTTCATTAAAATTATTATTTAACATTTATAGAAGTCTTCATAATTACTTCACGTTTCTGCTCCCTTTTTCCCTCCCTTCTTCCTTCCCCCTTCCCCCAAGTCACAGAAACTATAGTCTCTAAGTACTTTAATCAAAGTCACCCAGTCAGGATTATATTACACAAGTTCATAGTTTTTAGGCTATTACTGAGCCCAGGGACCCCAAACAGCACTGATTATCTGAGAAAGCCCCTGAGGAGAAACAGGTTTTAGCCTAAGGCCTGAAAGTGTCTTTCCATATTATTTCTACCATTGTTGAAAAGCTCCCAAGAGTCTAAGTGAATGTTTTGTGACATGGTAGTATTTTTCTTTTTTTCATTTTTTATCTAAGACCTTAGAGTGAAGTTTAGCTAGTCTTGCAGTCTTGAAGGCTATACCAATGGGACAGAATTCTGGCATGTGCTACTTCTAAGCTGGAAAGGCTTGTAATATGATTCTAGCTAAGTCATGGAGTACCAAATTAGCTAAACTCAGAGAGATTTATTACTAGCTTGGCCACAAAGTTGCTTCATTTTTTGGCCCTATCATATTTGAAGAACATCTTCTAGGTTGTAGAGGTATAGAGACTGGTCTCCATGTATGAAATATCTGCATGGATCCTTAAAGAATTGAGAGATGGCCTCTAAATCATTATAAATATTTTAAAATATTTCCTTTCATAGAATTGCCAACTAGACAGCTATGCATGAAAAAGATTGTCTGAAACCCATGAGAATCACATTACTTCAAAGAAAATCAATGTTCCTTTTGCCCAAGGCATCCTAAAAGCAGGCCACAACTCATCCTAGATATCTTTGGCTTAGTAGCCTAACTTTTTAGTTCCTCTAGGGCTCTAGGTATAAGCTGGTGGAGGAAACCAAGAGAACAGCAATAACTCTGAATCAATCAACAATCATTCCTTAAGCATTTACTATATGCCAGGTGCTACTGTACTAGGTGCTAGAAATAGAATAAAAAAAACAAAACCAGACCCTGTCTTCAAGATGCTTACACCGATAATTGGTAAATAGCAAATCAATGAGGGAAACAAGATATATAATTTGATAATATGAGATAAATACAGAGTAAATAAAAGGGAAATTTTATTTTTCTTCAGATAGTTCAGATTCTAAAAAAAAAAGATAGTTCAGATTCTAGATTTAAGTATTATGATATCTAACAAATACAAGGTATTTAATAAATATCTATCATTTGATTATTGATCTAATTTGTTCTCTCTCTCTCTCTCTCTCTCTCTCTCTCTCTTTGGTTTTCATACTTACTGAGGTTAGGGCCTATTTCATTTTTATTTTTATATTCCCAACTACTAACTTTATTAATTAAGAACTTAAATATGTTTCATTTATTTATGAAATGAGCATTTATCAAACACCTAATATGTGAAAGACACTTTAGTAACTTCTGAGGTTATAAATACAAAAATGGGAAGAGATCCTGACTTCTAAGAAATTATATTTTAAATGGGGGAGATAATACATATGAGGGAATAATGTCCAGAGAGGATTTTGGTTTGAAAAGTTACAGCAGTGGTAAATGGAGCAGGGGAAGTTGATTGAAATATCCTTTCCTGTTGCAGTGGCAGCGTTCATGAAATTATGGTGCCAGAACTAGAAAGTGGGTGGGGAGCAAAGGGCAGGTGTTGGCAAGGAGATTGGGGAATTGATGGATCAATTTGATTTGTCCATTTTTACTGATGTGAAAGCAGTGAAAATTGAAACCTAGATATTCTGTGAGGTTCTGGTCATACTTGGGTTGGGTTGAGATACCAGTTTATCTAAGTTTGAGTTGGTATCATCAGATTTGTAAGCTTGTGTACTCCCCAGTTGTGTTAAGTTCACTGATGCTAACCCACAGCTCCAGGTCAAACCCAGGGTGTTGAGAAACTTATAAGAACTTCCCCCAGAGATATGGGGCAGGAGAGGGGGCTGAGGCTGCTCTCCCTGCTGAGTTAAGAGCTGCCTCCCACTTCCCCAGCAGGAGATGGAGTGGAGTAGGGGTGAAGAGGCAGTTTTTCAGCTACTGCTGCATGTCAAATAGGACTTCCTGCTGTTTTGTTTACCCTATTAGCTAAATCTTCAAGTTTAAGTCCAGGAGGTTTTTGCCAGGTGGCAAATATGCCAGGTGACTGGGAAGGGTAAAGCTTGGTAAGGAGAGTGGTCTAGGGCTATTTGGACCAGCATGGTGCTGAGTTTTATTCTTCATTATTTTCCCCTGACTTCTATAGCCTTGTCTTACTTCTAACGATGTATAAGTATGTGTATGAAAACCAGCTGTATTGAACAGGTTGATGTTAAGGAAGTAGTTTCCTTAGCAACTGGAGACATATGAAAAGCCCAGCAAACTAATCCTCAACTCATTTTTCATGTTGTTTTCAGTGGTTCCCTGAAAGGAGGTCAGACTCTTTATATTAAGTTTATCTTATAGTTTTATTTGCAGCACATTTGGTTTCAGAGTAGGAGAATATATGTGCTTAACATTATTACACCCCTCTGCATTTTGCCCCTCTCTTGCTTCTTCCTTTTAGAAACTGGGACATCAAGAAAAAGCCACTCATGATCCAATGTCATCTGTGACTGATTTCAGTTTGGGAATAGAAATGCTAAGTACATTGTGAATTTGTAGAAAATACTCCTGCATCAGTTTTCCATGTTAAGTAAGAGCTGCTCAAGTTTTAAAATAAGATTAGGCACTTATATTGTTGTTATCATTTGTTCTTCATTCTTGAAAAGGATCATGACATCAGGGAGATGATGTCATGACATGCAAATGAATTGGATTTAAATGAGAACGCACTATGCCAGGTCATCTGCCTCACTTTTTCCTCTGGAGCCATCTGGTTTCAGTGGCCTGGAGATGGCCCTGAATGTAATGGGAGACTTTGGCCTTTTAAAGGTAACTAGAGCTCTAGTTTGTTGCCCTATTGAAGTTAAGGTATAACAGTGTCATTTTATCTTTTTCCTCCATCAAAACCATATATAGGACCAGCAATTGAAATTTATGAGTAATCTGGAAAAAGATTATTATTATTATTACAAAGCATTATTTTTACTCAATTACAGCTAATACTTTTTTTTCACCATCTGAGCAATTCTATAATATTTTATTTTACTTGGCTACTTTACAGTTAGATAGTTACCAAATCCATGGAATGAAATATTCTTGTTTTGTTTATGCTCTCTGATGAAAAAAACATAAGCTCACAAAATGTCCACATATTTACTTAAAAAGTTATTGTTTTCCTTTTATCATCAGCTTAAGTGATCCACTATCAATCAGAACTTAGATGTAATTTGTGAGCACGGTTAGCCAAAACTGTAAAAATCCCTTCCAATTATAATCAGCCTGCTCCTGAGATGATATTAGGGTAGATTTCTTTGTTCTTTGCACTTGGAATTGTGAGCATCTTGTTTTCATTCTACAGCAGTGAAGATTGATAAAGACTTGCCAGAATATCACCTTGAAGGAGGCACATGATTTCCAAGTGGGCATAGGGGCAACTTTGTCTGAGACAAACTTATCAGAAACTTTAGAAATCAGTTTGGTTGATTGTTCTTAGAGAGCTTGATGTTTATATGAGGAACATATTGTCAAGTTATACAAAAGTGCTTTTTTGTCACAGAAAAACAACTTATCTAACAATTACTAAGTTATAAAATGGAGACCTACAAAATATGTTTTTTCATCTTAAATTAACATACTTATTTTCCACTATATTCTCTGAGTGAGGTAGAAATCCTGTTTTTAAAGTAGCTTTTTTATTTTCAAAATATATGCAAAGACAGTTTTCAATATTCACCTTTGCAAAACTTGTGTTCCAAATTTTTCCTCCCTTTCCTCCCCCCACCTTTTCCCCAGACAGCAAGTAATCCAATGCATGTTAAATAAGTACAGTTATTCTTACATATTTTCACATTTATCATGCTGTACAAGAAAAATCAGATCAAAAAGGAAAAAAAAATGAGAAAGAGAAAAAGGAAGCACACAACAACAAAAATGGTGCAAATATTATGTTTTGATTCACATTCAGTCTCCACAGTTCTCTCACTTAGGTGCAAATGGATCTCTCCATCACAAGTCTACTGGAATTGGTCTGAATCACCTCATGGTTGAAAAGAGCCATGTCTGTTAGAATGGATCATGGCAAAATCTTGTTGTTGTTATGTACAGTGTTCTCTTGATTCTAGTCACTTCACTTAGCGTCAGTTCATATAAGTTTCTTTAGGCCTCTGAAATCATCCTGTTGATTGTTTCTTATAGAACAGTAATATTCCATCACATTTATATACCATAACATTCAGTCATTCTCCAACTGATGAGCATCCGATCAGTATCTGGTTCCTTGCCAAAATAAAAGTACTGCTACAGACATTTTAGTGTCTTGGTTTTCCCATATTCTCTCCAACATTTAATTTTCATTAATTTTTAATAGAACAATCATATTCCATTTAATGTAAATACCATTATTTGTTTAGCCATTTCCTAAATGATGGGCACTGCCATAGTTTCTAATTCTTTGCCTCTACAAAATAATAATCATATATATATATATAATTTATTCCTCACTTTTTAATCTCTTTGACATATATGTCTACAGTGGTATTGATAGATTTGTACATTGATTCCCACTTTTTACAGGTTACATACTAAATGATACAATCATGGAAAATGAGACATTTTCTATGATCTTTATGTTTCAAACCTCTTCAAAAGTAGAAGTTGTGCTTGAGAGATCAAGCAATTTCACTTGTTTCCATGGTCTAGAGCACTAAGAACCCTAAGAGGTAACAATTCAATGAACTAATAGTAAAGAGGACTAATCCCAGCCCTGAATATACTCACTAAGCATCCTACTGCCCACACATTGGCTTGCATCATTAATAGTTAGACTTGGGTTTACCTTGGGATGCATTTTGAATTACTTTATTCTTCAAAACACATTATTACATTCCCTCTTGCAGTTTTAGTGAATATGGTCTCATTATTTAATTTTCCTTTTCTTTATATTTGTAAGTCTTTCTTATGATTACTTTTAGAATTTATTTGTCATTGAAATAATTAAAATTAACCTGTAGATGTCTTGGGATTTGCAGCATTGTGGGTTTTTTCCCTCCTGTAAGTGATCTGTGAATTCTTTCAAAATTTTTTTTTTCCAGCATCCAGAAGTCCTGAGTGGTTTTCTTGTATTATTTCTCATTGTTTATAGGTTTTTTTTTTGACTTGTGTTTTTCTAAGAGACCTATAATCTTTAAATTGTCCCTATGCAGTTTGTCTTTAAGATCAATATATTTTGCTTATATGGGGATCATGTTTTCTTTTAGCATTATTGTTTTTTGTTTCAGTGTATTTTCATTCCCAGTTATTTTCTTTTTTGTTTCTTTGGTAAAATTTGCAATTGTGGAATCATATTTTTCTATCATGCCATTTTTTTTTTCTTGTGCAGGCCATAAATTTTGCTCTTATAATTTCCATTTCTCTTTTACACCATTAAGGAAGATCCTGTGTGATGACCGCATTAGCACCCTGATCAGCCTGAGTCAGGATAAGCAAAAGTCCTTAGTCTTTATTCTTGGTCTTTAGGGGTAGAAGTGAAGGGGATGGAAGCAGGATCTCTGCCACCTCCTTCTTCCTCATCTACCGCCAAAGTGACCCTGGCTAGTCTTATTCCTCCCCCTAGTCCCTCCTACAATCCTCTTGAGCCAGCACAGGATAGCGGGAAGGGCCATTTTCTAAGGATATGCCCATAGAGTATTGTTCAATCAGAAATTAGCACTAAGTGCTCGAACAGACCTCAGTGCAATGTCTCAAGAATTTCAGCTCTCTACAATCTTGCTATTGTTCCATGCTGAAATCTATAGGATCTTTTGTTCCAGTAGGTATTGATTTATTTTCCATGTCTTGCAATAGTTATTCATAGATATCTGGTCTCTTTTAGTTGATCTGAAGGCCACATTCCCTTCTGTTATTAATATCATTCCTCAGGAAAAAGAGAGTTTTTAGGAATATGAGTGAGGTAAAATGTAGGGAAAAGGAAAAATCATATTTCAGTGGTGGGAGGACATATCACTCTCAAATGCCTCTATGGGAGATGTTCAATAAAGAGAAATGGGAACTTTTTAGCAAATATAAGCTGCAGGAATTTTATGTTTAGAAATCATTCATTTCCCTGAGGAAACTGAAATTCAAAAAAATAGGAGGGCATGGACTCAGAGAGGAGACTTCATGGTAAATGGAGGAAGAAATGACTAGGAGAAGGGTAAAGGTTACTAATGAATTGCACAATCAGAGACATAAGAAAAATTCCCACCATGGAGCAATATCCTCTTTCTCAACTATGGAAATTGATATTTATTTATTTCCAAGAGTGAGGGACAATACAAAAAAAGGGGACAAGACCTAGAAGGCATTTAACTTGCCTTCAAGAGGCAATACAAAATAGATAATTTAGAAGCTTTAAATCCACAAAGATTACATAGATTGAAGATAGAACTAAATACATGTAAGGAACATGAACCAAAGAATAAATCTAGAATTAGACAAAAAAGGAAATAAAAAGAATGATGGAAATAAATTCTTTTTAAGAAAAATCCTTTTAAGAAAAAAAAACCACAGAGAAAGGAAAATTTAAAAACTCTAAGAAAAACTAGTTGAAGAAGAAAAAAGGAAGGGGATCTTATCTGACTATTGAAAAAATAAAAAAGAGGGTAATGATTAACTACATAAAACAAGAAGTTACAATTGGAGGTAGGAGATGAGAGAAAAAGAATCTTTGGGAATAAGGTTGCCTTAAAATAGATCATGATCACATAAGAATAAATGAAATGAAGAACCAGTATTGTATTTACAGAAGAAAAGGAGAACGATTCTAATTTTAGAAAAAAAAATCTGGTATTCAAGACAAATGATGGAAGAAATGAACCTATTCTCAGAACTTTAAATGTGAATGGATTAAATAATCAGATTTTAAAAAGTGATACACTACTTAAGAAAATAAAATCTTGCAATTTGATACTTATAAGAAACATTTAAAAATTAAAGGCATTCACAATAAAAATGGAGGACTAAAGACTTTTAAAAAACTATATATTAGGTAAATCCCTCCCCCTTAATCCCTCCACTAGTTTATAGTCATATTAACAGACCAATCAAAATGGACACTCATAAAAAGAGATAAAGAAGGAAACTATATTATGCTTAAAGGAATAAAGAAAATAAACCAATATTGATATTGAACATATGCTCTTTTTAAGAGCATTAAACATAATATCCTACCATGTAAATTCAAAAAGGAAAAATTAAACTATAAAAATGCAAAGATAGTAATATTTATATAATAGCAGAAGATTTCAATGTCTTCTCTATTTTGAATAAGTCCATCAGGAAGATAAACAAAAAAGGAAAATAGAGAATTAAACAAAATTTATAGAATTTTCTAAATAAGACTGCTAAAGAATACATATATATGTATGTAGACATATGTACATATATTCATATTTCTTAACACCATGTGGAATGTTTACAAAAATGATAATGTATTAATGAACAGATATTGCAAATAAATATCAAAGGACAAATAATAAATACCTTTTACAGATGATAACCTAATAAAAATAGTAATCAGTTCAGGAAACACAAACAAAAGACATGGACACAAAGATTTAACAATGAAGTCCTAAATAATAAGTGAGTCTAAAAAAAAATCATAGAAACAAAATTTACATAAAAATGACAATGATTAAACAATATACTAAAATTTCTGAGATACAGCTAAAAATTCATTGAAATGAATTCAATATCAAAAGATATTGAAACTAATATCTCTTCAAACATACATTAGCAGAATAGAAGAAAAGATTAATAAACTAAATTTGCATTAAAAATTAAAAAGAAAAATTGGAAACAAAAAAACTATAGAAATGATAAAACTAAAAGCTAATCATTTAAAAATATAATAGAATTGATAAAACTTTTAGTTGTTGTTCAATTGTGTCTAACTCTTTGTGGCCCTGTTTGGAATTTTCTTGGCAATGACATTGGAATAGCTTGCCATTTCTTTCTCCAAATCATTTTATAGATGAGGAACTGAGATAAACAGGGTTATAGAGCTAGCAAGTATCTGAGACCAGATTTGAATTCAGCAAGATGAGTCGTTCTAACTTCAAATCTAGTGCTTTCACCACCACTAAGTCACCTAGCTGTCCTGATAGAACTTTAGCCAATCTGATTTTAAGAAAAAAAGGCAGAAAATCAACTCAACAAAATAGGAGCAGTGTGATATCACAACAAACTCGAAAGAAATAAAAAAGAATTATTAGAATCTGTTAATTCTATGCAAATAAAACTGTGAATACAAGAACAATAGAGAAATAGCTTCAAATACTGAAACTAAATGAAGACCAATTAGAAATCATAATTAATTAAATCTCAGAAAAATAAATTGAACTACTTGTAAAGAAACTAACAAAAGGGAGAAAGGGGTCAGTTCTCTTATTTCTGATGAATTCACCAAACTTTTTTGTTTTTTCTTATTTATTTCTTCTTATTTTATTATTTAATGTTTTATTTTTCCAATTACATACAAAGATAGTTTTCAGCATTCATTTTTGTAAGATTTTAGTTCCAAAATTTTCTCCCTTTTTCCCTTCCCTCTCTCCTCTTCTCTAAGACAGCAAGCAATCTGATAGATTATACATTTACAATCATTCTATCAAACTTTTTTCCTTTTTTGAAAATTAATATTTAAAAAAATTATATAAAATTAATATTTAAAAAATAATAACTTTGTATTTTCAAAATACATGCAAAGATTCTCACTCTATTGTTATTTGCTTGCATTTTGTTTTCTTTTTCAGTTTTTCTTTTTCTTCCTTGATCTGATTTTTCTTGAGCAGTAAGATAACTGTATAAATATTTATACATATATTGGATTTGACATATATTTCAACACATTTAACATGTATTGGACTACCTGCCAGCTAGGGGAGGGAGGGGGGGGAAAGGAAGGAAAAATTTGGAACAAAAGGTTTTGCAAGGGGAAAAAAATAAAATAAAATTTTATGAATTAAAAAAAAGAGGTTTGTTGGGCTATTTTAAAATCAGTCTAAATAAGTAAAAGTCATCAGCTGTATAGGTAAAAAAAAAGAAAATCATGAAATAATCACTGTTTTCATTCAATTTGGGGAATGTGATTAAAATTTCAGAAAAAATTGCCATGATTGATATTTGTTAAAAAAATTGACATCTATTAAGCATATTACATTAAAATTTAATAAATATAAAAAAATACATGCAAAGATGGTTTTCAATATTCATCCTTGCAAAATCTTGTGTTCCAAAATTTTCTCCCTCTCTAACTCACACCCTTTCTCTAGACAGCAAGTAAACCAATATAATTTAAACATGTGCAATTCTTCTAAACATATTTCCATCTTTACCATGCTGCACAAGAAAAATCAGTTCAGAAAGTTAAAAAAAAGCAAGCAAAAATCAAGAAAAAGATGAAAATTCTATGTTGTTACCCATATTCAGTCCCTATAGTCCTCTTTCTGGATGTGGATAACTCTCTCCATCACAAGTCTATTGGAATTGGTGTGAATCACCTCATTGTTGTAAAGAGTCAAGTTCATCATAGTTGATTATTACATCATCCCTATTTGCTATATACAATGTTGTTCTTGCTTCTACTACCTTCACTTAGAAGTTCATGCAAATCTCTCCAGGCCTTTTTGAAATCATCCTGCTGATCATTTCTTTTTCTTTTTCTTTTTCTTTTTCTTTTTTTGCTGAAGCAATTGGGGTTAATTGACTTGTCCAGGGTCACGCAGCTGTAGGAAGTGTTAAGTGTCTGAAGTCAAATTTGAACTCAGGTTCTCCTAACTTTAGGGCTTGTTGCTATCCACTGCGCCACCTAGCAGCCCCCGGCTGATCATTTCTTATAGAACAATAATATTCCATTACATTCATGTACTATAACTTATAGTCATTCCCCAAATGATGGGCATCCACTCAGTTTCTAGTTCCTTGCCACTACAAAAAGGGCTGCTACAAACATTTTTGCATACGTGGGCCCTTTTCCTTTTTTTTTTTTTTTTTTTGGATCTCTTTGGGATACAGACCCAGTAGACACTGCTGGATCAAAGGGTATGCACAGTTTGATAGTCTTTTGGTCATAGTTCCAAATTGCTCTCCATAATGGTTGGATCAATTCATAACTCCATCAGCAATGTATTAGTGTCCCAGTTTTTCAATATCTCCTCCAGCATTTTTCATTATCTTTTCTTGTCATCTTAGCCAATCTGAGAGGTTCTACCAAACTTTTAAAGAAAAATTAGTACCCATACTTGTTGGTACTCAATTTATTTTAAAAAGTTGTGAAAGAAAACACCCTGCCAGGTTTGTTTTATGAAGCAAATATATTTCTATTACCTAAACCACTTAAGGATAATGCATAAAAAGAGAACTACAATTCAATATATTAGTGAAAATAAATTCAAAAATTTGAAATAAAGTCCTGTCAAACAGACTATGGCGATTTATTTGAGAAATTGTTATTTATTTTAAAATTTTATTTAACTTATATTTTAAATTAAACATGCATATTCATTTAAAAAATATTTCTATATGAGTGATGTTGGGGAAAACCAATCAGAACAAAAAAGAAAAAAACCACAGGAAAGGAGAAAAGAACATGAAAAAAAAAAAAAAAGGTGCAAATGTTCTACTTTGATCTGCATTCAATCTCCAAGGTTCTCCTTGGATGCAGATAGCATTTTCCAGCCAAAGGTTTTTGAAATTTCCTTGGATCACTGAATTGCTGAGAAGAACCAATTGATCATCACACAATCTAGTTGCGGTGTACAATGTTTTCCGGGTTCTGATTGTTTTGATCAGCATTAGATCATGTAAGTCTTTCTAAACTTTTCTGCAATCAGCCTGTTCATCATTTCTTATAGAACAATAGTATTCCATTGCATTCATATACCATGACTTATTTAATCATTCCCCAATTGATGGATATGCACTGATTTTCCAGTTCTTTGCCACCAGAAAAAGAGCTGCAACAAATATTTTTGCACTTGTGGATCCTTTTTCCTCTTTTATGATTTCTTTGGGATACAGACTCTAATGGTGGCAATAATGGCAGTGCTGGATCAAACATCTCACATCCCATCCAACAAAGAAATTGCTATTTTTGATCAAGTTGAATTTATATAAATGATTAAAGCATGGTTTAAGGAAAACAATAAATAATATTTAATATAATTACATCTCAAGCCATATGATTATCTTGCTAAATATGGAAAAAGCCTTTAACAAATTTCAATTTAATTATGCTAAAATTCCTGCAAAGTAATAGACATTGGCGTATCTTTTAAAATACCATTAAATTATCTATTTAAAACCAAAAGGAAGCATTATTTGTAGTAAATATATACCAGAATCTTTCTCAATAAATACAGTAAGATGTTCACTTTCCTTATTATTATTTGATGTAGCCCTGGAAATTCTAGCAAAAACAATAAGATAAGAGAAATTAATTAAAGTTAAATGAGTAAAGAAAAGCTAAAACCATACCTATTTGCTGCTGATATGATGGCTTATTTAGAAAATCCTACAGAATCAGCAAAGATGTTAATTGATATAATTAATATATTCAGCAAAGTTGCAGTCTACAAATAAACACTCAAAATCAACTATTGTCATAAAACATCATAATCCAAAAGATTATAATAGAAAGAGAAATCTCATTATAAATAACTATGAAATGCATAAGATGTCTGGGGACCAATCTACCAAAACATGCAAAATACTTATATAGATTCAATTACAAAGAACTCCTTAAAGAAAGAATATGTTTAACAATTGGAGGAATATTCAGTCCTTATGGTTTGGTCCCACCAATATAATAAAAAGATTAACATACCAAAGTTAAATTTTTACTTTAAATACTATTTACTTTTTAGTTAGTATTTAAATATTAAATAGTAACTAAATTATCAAGGGGATACTTTATGGAATATAATGAAAAATAATAATAAAATTCATTTGGAAAAATTAGAAATTTAGAACATCAAGGGAAATTATAGAAAGAGGCAGGGCTAAAAGAGGAATAGCACTTCTAGACCTCAAACTGTATTATAAATCAGGAAGTTTTCAAAACCATCTGGTATCAGTATTATTGAGTCTAAAGGTAGTCATAGTTTAGTAACTTTTGGGGTATAGTTCCCAATTGGGAGAATAGTTCTGATTTTTGGAATGGCTGGACAAAATTGAAGCTCCATCAACAGTGCCTCAATGTGACTTTAACAGCAGCCCCTTTAACATTGATCATTTTCCTCTTTTTGTTACCTTTAACAATCTGATAATTGTGAGCTTAATACTGCTGTTATTAGTTATTTGTAATAGTTTAATTATGGCTTTAGATAGTATGGGTAGCTTCTCTTGAGAGATGTTTGTGCATATGATTTGACCATTTATCAATTATCAATTTTAATCAGTTCCTTATGTGTTTTGGAATTAAGACCATTACCAAGGGAATTTACTACAAACATGTTTTTCCCCATTTGACTATTTTCCTTCTAATCTTAGCTGCAAGGCAGCTAATTCTAATTTTTAGGAAACTTTTCTTTATGTTGTTTCTTTATAACTTATTCCAAACTGTAGAATACATACTTTCCTAATGCATCAGAAAATATACTCTTTCATCAGTATTGGTATTCACAGATCATAATCCTTCTCTGCCTTAGAAAATGGTCTTCATAATTTGCTATGTAGAGGGCTGGAACTCGGGAAAAGTATACTTGAAACAAGGATACTTACAACAGGATGTTTACTTAGTGTGATTGATGAGATAATGGTTCTTTAGTTTACATATACTTAGTATTTAGTATGATGATATAATAATTCTACAGTTGACACATGCTCAGTGTGTTACAATGATGTAATTGTACTAAGGTATATAAGGGCTGAGAGGACTTGAAATAAGCAGACTCCAGAGAGACTCAAGTGAGAGTGTGCTTGAGCTCGATCTCAGACTCCAGACTCCAGACAGATCCTCGAGAAAGCTAGCCCGAACATAACATTGCTATGGTAAAAAACATTATTATCTAGTGGTCAAGTTTCTGGAGATCAATTTCTCCAAAGTTAACTCTGCTGAGAGGTAAATAATTTGATGTATGTATGATCTTATTCCAAACTCTTTCACTTTGTGCTCTGCTTACATAGTCTTCAAGAATACAGGCTTACTTTCTTATCATTACGAAATAGGGATTTAGTGAAGGAATGTTACATATGTATATGCATATATTTATATCTGACACATATATTGACAATGTTGCATAAAGCTTTTAAAGAATAATTTTCTTGGTCCTCCATGTATTAATGCAATAAGATTTAAGGCCATACCAATTGAATGTATAAATATACCTATGAAATGTAAATGTATATATATGTTTGTGTGTTGTTGTTTGTACTTCATTCTTAAAGAAGACCATGAAATCAGGGAAGTGATACCATGACATGCAAGTGAATTGTATTTAAATGAGGGAGGACTGGGCAAGGTCACTTGTCTCACTTTCCCCTCCAGAGCCATTTGGGTCGGGTGTCCAGTTATAGATCAGGAAGACTGGAAATGGTCCTGGATGCCATGGGAAACCTTGACTTATTTTAAAAGATTAAGTCTTCAACAGGCTTGTTTAAATGAGGCTGCACCCATTCAAGGTGGAATACTAGCAACTGAGGCAAAGAATCTCTTTCAAGTAGTTCAAAATTTTTTTAATAAATAAGTAAATTAATGAATGAATCTTGGAGGGGAAGACCCTCAGAGTTTTTGGCCAAAATAGAAATGCCTGCAGTTTACATTCAATTTGAGTCAATTAGGACCTAAACAACACACACACACATACACAACACACACACACACACACACACACACACACACACACTATATAAAGTCTAGAACTTGAATTCATTTGTGTCAGGGACTCTAGGTGTATAAATTCCCTTTAATAATGTAGATCAGCAAATGTCAGTGGAAATGTATAGGATCAGGGTCACAAAGGGCAGTATATGTTATAAATGAGTCTTAAACCTAGGTCTTATTGAATTCTGAGCTGCCTTTATGAATTATGCTAAGCTTCCTCATATATTTATATTTATATGTATATATATTTAATATGTGTGTGTGTGTACACACACACATATGTATATGTATACACATATTTCTATATCAAAAAAGAAAGAGAAAGCAAACAAGACAATGAAAATGGAAGAAGAAGGAAACAGGCTATGTATTTCTGTTGGTTTTGTCTTCTGGGAGCACAGACAGCATGTTTCAAGCTGTTTAGTGGTTATGTTCAGCAGTGGGAATCCCCGATGGCGCCATGCCCCCAGCTTTCCCTTTGGCTGCTCAGAAAGAGAGCTAATGAACAGGGACAGAAGCTACTAACAAAAGAAGAAATACTTTATTTATTATTTACTAATCTCCAGGGTCCCTGTGCTACTTAGAATTAGAGCAGTTTCTTATATAATTGCTTAACATTTTCTGGTTTGACACAGATGTACTTAGCAAAGCAAAGACAATACTGCAAAAAACCTGCTTGCTGGGATCTTTGTCAGAGAACAGGGGAGGGAGCTAAGTTCTAACCTCGCAATGGATTTCATCATTTCTGCACATTCTTTTTCTCTGTTAAATTTCTTTGTTCTATGATTGGAGTCCCTCACCTTTTTTATTTATAAAAATATTGTAAAAAGCTCTCACATGAAGGGGAAAAAAACTCTTGAAGTCCATCTAATTAAATTAATTTTTTTTTTTTTTAGAATAAAGTCTCAGGTCATTGTACATTAAAATTTTTTTTTTGTTAAAGCTTTTTATTCACAAAGCATATACCTGGGTAATTTTTCCAACATCGACCCTTATAAAATCTTTTGTTCCAAATTTTCCCCTCTTTCCTCCCACCCCCTCTCTTAGCTGGCAGGTAGTTCAATACATGTTAAATATGTTGAAATACATGTTAGATCCAATATATGTATACATATATATATGTATACAGTTATTTGTTGCAGAAGAAAAATCAGATCAAGAAGGAAGACAAAAACTGAGAAAGAAAACAAAATGCAAGCAAATAACAGAGAGAGTGAGAATGCTGTGTTGTGCACACTAAATTTTGAGATCCTTTATATTAAAGAATGCCCTGGAAATTAGAAATAACACTTGGGGAATGGTTTCCCCACTATTTCATTAAACTTTATGTGGTAGGTGTTCTAAGTTAAGTTTTGGAACTAGGACGTAGCCTAGGTTACTCTTGATTTTTTGCCTAACTTGAATACCATATCATGGGCTCCTGACTGAGATCTTGCAGGCAATTTTATTTCATCTTTGTTGTTTATTAATATAATTGAAGTATCAAAAAAGGAGGAAGAGTTTACTTAGCTAATGCCAACCCCCTTCTTACTTTCTTGAGTAGATTATTTTAAATAGTTCTTTTGTGTCCCTTGGAAGACTTGGCACAGTATTGAGTACATAATAGGTGTTTGTCAAATTCTTACTGAGACACATTCTATACTCAAACTGGGCAGGGCTTGAGAAATAGATAGAGAGGGAGAAATAGGGAAAGAGAGAGGGAGAAAGAAAGAGAGAGGGAAAGAGGAAAGAGAGAAAGAGAGAGAAGAGAGAAATGTGTTGTGGTGTGTGTGTGTGTGTGTGTGTGTGTGTGTGTCTGTGTGTCTGTGTGTGTGTGTTTTGTGGGTAGAATGGGAGTGGAATGTTCCCTTTATTGATAGGAGCAATTTAAAGGTTTTCTGGGGCAAAAAGTCTAAGTACTGCTTTGAGACGGTTGAAGAAAAAAGCTATTGAATCCTTGACTGGGAAGAGGATGGTGCAGAATTGAAAGGGAGGAAAAAAAAATAGTTGCTTGATAAAAGCAAGCTGATTTTTAAAAATGGCTTGCTTTTAGATTAATGTTAAGAAATTATCTTATGCCCGTCATGACATCATTGCCCTAAGAGCCAGGTTTGGAAGAAGGAAGATAGCCTTAGGCTAGGAGTGATGCTAAACTGAGATTCCTTCTCTCCGGTCCTTTTCTGTAAAAGTGTTAAAGGAAATTCTTTGGGGTTTCCTCTCAATTAATTAGGCAAAATTCAGGAAAAACTGAATTAAAAGAGTTTATTAAAAATTCGAGAGGGTAACAATACAATGACAGGCTGATCAATGGGGAAGAGCAAAGAAATTCAAAATGGGTAGTTTTTTGGTAACTTCCGTAATGATAAAAACCAATTCAGACAGATCCATATCAGCAAAAGGGGAGGGGCCGTTGCATCTCAACTCCTCCCTAAAGTAGCAGGAACGTGAGGTTTAACAGGCAACCACCACAGGTAAAGGTACCTGCAAAGTAACAGGTAATACAAAAGCTGCAGACTGGTTGACGCCTTCCCCAACTGTCTCCCTTTATAGAGCCTCTCCTAACACTGATTGACAAGGAGGCTGGGAACAGTGGGTTACTGAGTCAGCTTCTTTTTTTGAAAAATAGCATTTTATTTTTTTTCCAATTATTTGTAAAGACAAATTTTGACATTCATGGAAAAAAATTGAATTCCTAATTTTTCTCCCTTCCCTCAAAATGATAAGCCATTTGATATATATATATATATATGTATATATATATATATATATATATATATATAGTTAGCATAGCTTTCAATAAAGCAAATGCTTTGAACCAACTAATCTCTAAGCTCTCTTGCATCCCTAACATTCTATGACTCCAAGAATTCAATTTAATCTTCTCCCATATGCTTTTTCTTTTCTCAATCCTATATTTTCTTTTAGGAGCTGCTAAGTGACACAGTGGATAAAATGCCTACCATGGAGTCAAGGAAGACCAGAATAATGAATCCAGTCTCAGACACTTACTTTTTTCTGTTTGTCCCAGTTTTATAATCTGTAAAATGGAATTAGCAATAGCATGTACCTCCATGGTAATTGTGAAAATCAAATGACTTAATTATTGTTAAATGATTAGCATGTAATAAGTATTATATAATTATTAGCAATTGTTGTTATTGTTATTATTTCTTAAAGCAGCAATCCACCAAATAAGAGAAGATTTCACATATTCAGTATTTCTTTTCTGTACTGATAAAAAGTTCTTCTCTAGTTGTCCTCTTTTTATAGGAATAGTTCATTATATTTTTACGTATATTCCTAAATATTTAAATACCTGCATATAAATGTTTAGATATATTTGTTTAGACATATTTAGATATAGATATGTATTTTTATAGAAATATAGAAATAAATAGATTATATAGAAATATATACTTAAATATACAAATTTTTTAGATATTATTAAAAGAAGAGGCAAAAATCAGCATGCAAAGAATTTATGTCACTAAGTTTGTTAACATTACTTTAAGGGGAGGGAAGTTGTAAAAGGTAATAACAGAGTTAGAAATTTAAAAATGCTTTGTGTATTTTATTGGATACTACCTCTGTTTTAACCCCTCAGAGCAGTTCTGATGTCTATTTTCTGTCACTTTTATAAATAAATACTATCTTTGATCACAGTCACCAAAAGATAGGGAAATAGAGTTAATTTGTTTTCTAAATAGATTTTTTTTTATTGATGAGGCAACTGGGGGTAAGTGACCTGTCTAGGATTACACAGTTAGGAAGTATTAACTATCTGATGGCAGATTTGAATTCAGGTCCTCCTGACTCCAGGAGTCATGCCCTTTAGGGCATGTACTCTATCCACTGTACCATCTAGTTGTCTCCTTCTATATAGATTTTTAAGAAAAATTTCCATGATCCCTGGTGTATAAATATAATGAGACTTGAGCCCTGACTAATTGAATTTTTACATCCTCCTTATTATTTATAATGAGCAGAATCCTATTTAAAATACAATTTAATTTGTACTTAACTTACTGCCAATAATAACAATATTAATAACTATCATTTTCATAGCACTTTAAAATTTATAAAGCCCTTCAAATATCTCAGTTGGTCTTCATAAAATCTCTAGTTGGTAGATTTTTTAAAATTATTTTTCTTTTACAGATGAGGAAACTGAAGCAGGAGTAGTTAGGTGACTTGCCCAGGGAAACACAGTTAGTCAGTATCTGAGATAAACTATTCAGGTTTTTCTGAGTCCAGGTCCAGTATTCTAATCATTGCACCACCTGCTTGTCCTTAATAAATGTTTGCTGATTAATGATGAATGGCTATTTAACCATTAAAAATATGCAGAATGTTTTGCATATATTATCTCTTTGTACTCTGGTATTATTATCTCCATTGTACAGATGGGGAACTGAAATTTAGAGAGGTTAAGGGGTTTACCCATAATCAAATACCAAGTAAATGTCAGATCTGAGATATTAAACCCAGATCAGTCCAGTACTGTATTCACCATGCCATGTTATTTTACATATACTGTTGTAATATTCACATTATTGTAACAATAGTTTATACATCTCTGCATACAACAGTACCAAATCAGCATGCTAGTATGGGACAATGAAGTCTTTTTGAATGAAGAATTTTATATCACAAATATTTTCACAAGTTTTTGTCCATTCAATTATCATACAATTTAGCAAGATCTTGTCCTTGAAGGCTATACTGATCTAAAGCAATCTCTCTCAAGTCCTATCAAATTGGGAAGACTTTGATTTTAGGTTTGGTGACAGACCAGACAGATGCATTATCTAAGGACCAATTTAAGTAACTAGTTACCACCTGGCCACAAGGTGACAAATTATTCTAGCCAAAGTAAGATGGATTGTGATTTCAACAAGGAGAATAAACGACACCGTGATTGCATTCATCATTCGAATAAGTTATCTTTTTGGTAAGGCATTTATGTCAAGTATTTTTGTATACTTGTATTATTAACAATTATTATTTATTAGGATGATTTGACGAAAATTGAAAAATAAGGTTTTAATTTCAGGAGAAATGAGTGTTATGGTTTCCTTCCTCTCTCCCTCTCCTTTTCTGGTGTTCTTTATTGAGGGAGATAGAAGAAGAAAACCACAACATGTATATCTTACACTCAGAGTTGGTGATAGAGCCAAAGGAAGGGCAAAAGCTGGGGGCAGGGATTGTCATTTTAAAGAAGACTATCTCATGAGATAAGCGTTTGACATTTGGGGGAGCTAGCATATGGTGAGTAAGACTGAAGAGACTAATGGAGCAAGTTAGATAGATTTGAGCAGAAGAATTTTTGTGTGTGGAGTCATCTGAGATTATACAGGAGAAAGAAGAGGTTATACTAAATCAACATGGATCCAAAATCTAATTTTCTAAGTTGTATGAAATAGATGATTCTAGAAAAGCTTTGGTGGGCCAGTCATACAATTAGTATATATTAGGACCAGATTTTCTTAGTTTTGAGATCAGCTCTCTATCCGCAGCTTAGGGTATGTAGATGTAAAGTATAATACAAGGAAGAATGTAATGGGGCAAGGAAATATCCAAAGTATTCCAGGAACATTTGTGGAATATAGATTTATAGCTGGAAGGGATCTTAAAACCTTATCTAATCCATTTCTCTCATTCTACAAATGAAGAAACTGAGGTTAATTGACTTGTCTAATGCCATATGGGTAGTAAGTGGGAGTACCAGCATTCAAATCTAACTCCTCTGCCCTGTCTAAATAATCTGTTCAATCTGCAAATAATAACCACTGAGGTAGAGCTCTGAGTTTATAACCATTTATTAAAGGGACATGACTTGCTTTAATGAATGGGACCTCAGATCTTCCTAATGATTTAACTCACTTTCTCTAGGTCCTTGGTTTTATGATGCCTGATACCCAGATAATATAGATAAGGCAGAATTAAATACTTTGGTTGATAGACCTGTAACTTGATCTGCTGGGAGGGCAAAATAGGACCCCTAGACAGGTAGACTGATATACTTGATGATGATATACAAAGTCCTGAAGACAAAGTTGATTAGGGCGTCCACTTTCTAAAGACCCACATTATCTCCCTCAAATGAAGGAAAGGAGTTGAGCTAGTAGACTGATTGGGTCCCTAGATCTCTGCCTTATTGTGTATTTATCTCAAAATGGAGATGATGACCGTCCAGAAGATATTTCCCTGTAAGTATGTGTGTGCTTTGCTCCTAGTCTATGATGAAGGTCTTCTGATTAAGGGGAGGGAGGCAAAATATATTTGTTTAGTTTGACACTAGAGAACAGAAATAGGAGCAATGGATGAAATTTTCTTTTTTTTTTTATTAAAGCTGCTTATTTTCAAAACATATGCATAGATAATTTTCAACATTCACCTTTGCAAAACCTTGTGTTTCAATTTTTTTCTTCTCTTCCCCTTCCCCCCTTCTCTAGAAGCAAGTAATCCAATATGTTAGACATGTGCAATTCCAGTAGCTGAAATTTTCAAGAGGTATTAGACATAATGCTGATGTAACTAAAACTTCTAAAAATTAGAGCTTTCTAAAAGTAGAATGGCATATCTTGAGAGAGAATGGATTACTCCTCACTAGTGGTCTTTAAGCAAAGACAGTGACCACTCATGGGGTGTGTTGAAGCAGAGATTCTTGATCAATTATGATTTGGACTAGATGGCCTTTGAGAACTCAATTTTAACTGAGATTCTGTAGTTTTGTGATAAACATTCCATTACAATCAATGACCTTTGATTCTGCAAGTAATACTCTTAATCTTTTTCATTATAGTGCTGCTTCCCTGTCTCCACTTCAGTTATATAGTAGGAACTGGATAAGGTTATAGAATCATAGATTTAGAGCTAGCAAGGACCTTAGAGACCATCTGGTCCAACTTCCTCATTTTACAGATGAGGAAATTAAGGCCTAGAGAGATTATGTAAATTGCTTAGAGTCACACAACTATTTAATGGCAGGAGCTGAGTGAGGTGATCTCAAATATTCTTTTTCAATCTAAAATTCTATAATTTCATGGGAAAATACCTTATTACAAAATTAAATAGATTAGGAATATGCAAAACAACCTTTGAAAAACATGTTAAATTGATTTAAGAATGTCTTACCCAGATATGTCAATTAAATGCAATATGGAAGAAGGAATAAATGTTATATAGAAATAGCATTACAGTATAATGGACTTCCAGGTGTTCCTACAGAACATCCCATCCACATGCTCCACTTACATTACTCTCCCTCTATTTTCTTATTTGTAAATTGCATAGTATGTAATACAAATAATGTAAAGTACAATATAAATATAATAATGTAATGTTACATACATATATAATATAAATATAAATAAAGCCAGCAAATTTTTGCTTAATACAAACACATAAGAAGATCAATGAGAATCTATTCTTGCTCCCTCCCCCAATACTGTAATATTTGGCTTTAATTTTAATTCAATCCAGCTACAACATAGGAATGTTGACATTTGGCCAAACAATTCTATTTGCTTTCTGCTTATGTTTGTGTGTGTGTGTGTGTGTGTGTGTGTGTGTGTTCTAAGAGAGGAATATGGATTAGTAGCCCACTTCTGTGCAGCTGAATTACTGATTCTTCTGTCAAAATATACTACCTAAACCAATCCCAAGGCTTAGAACTTTTTTTCTTAGTAGCTTCTTATTGAGATTTTGTCATTGTTGATTTTCCCCAAGTGGGTCCTTATATACTTTCCATGTTTAATGTGAAATCTCTCTTTTGCAAGATAAATTATAAAAGAGAAAAAAAAATTCTAAACATCTTCAGTGTTTTTCATAATTTAAATGTAATTATAAAAAATGATTATGAAAAAAGTTTCTTTGGACTCTCCAATGACAATTCTATTTAGATCTTTTGAGCATCCATCCAGAATGTTACATGAACTTCAGATATGGCCTCTTCCATTTTATGATCTACTTTTGTACTTATAAAAAAAAAGCTAAGTAGTGTAACACACAGACACCTACATCTACTTGGATTTGTGGTTTCTAGCTATTCCCTAGGCTTGCCGGGGTTCTTAACTTTTTTTTTTTTTTTTTTTTTTTTAAAGGAATATGTACATCATGGACCTCTTTGATATTCAGGCGAAGCCTCTGGATCCCTTCTTAACATAATACTTTTAACTTTACAAAATAAGATAGGATCATAAAGAAAATCAATTCTATTGACACACATTTATCAACATATATTTGAAACCCTCCCAAAAAACTCTAGACAGACACTACTTTAGAAATTGGTATTTCAGGGAAATCTCTGGCTTTTCAACTAACAATCCGTTCACTTCCCTCTGCAAACAATCTCTCTTCCTTCTTTCCAACAATCTGTCTGAGAGTCACTGGTTTTTCTTAGCTGGCAATGCAACGTTACCAGTAATTGCAGAAACCATTAATAAAGGGGGGGAGGGGGTGAGCAAGACACAAAAGGGAATAAGTATTGTACATAGCCTGCAGGTCTTTCCCTCCCACACATATGATTCACTGTTGTTCCCTGCCTCACATGGGAAAATGCTGTCCTGCTGAAAATACACCTTCAAGGCAACTCTGCCTCAGAGATATCGCATATGCATATTAATAACATACACTTTTGTAGTGCCTAGAGTTGTTTTTTAACGGAGCATGCTGAATGTACCAACAACTTTCTCTTGTCTCCTTCTGTGGGCATTAAGTGTATTTTTTCAGTGTCCCTGGTCTCCTGTAAGAGAGAGAAAAAATGGCAGAGTTAGTAATTTTCCATTGCAGAAGCAATGGGGGAAGATTCCTACTCATCATTATATTGAAGGGGGCAGCCCTGGATTGGATGAAGCCCATTTCCTGGAATACCAAAGCTTTGGGAACAGCCATTCCATAAGAAATAGAAGGCTGAAAACAACTGAACAATAACAACACAATCAGCACAAGAATAAGCAAAGGCAGAAAAGAAATGGATGGGAAAAGGGATGAAGAGGGAGGCAAGAAAAAGCAGAGGAAATAGTGAAAATGAATTAAAAAGCATTTATTAAGTTTTTATTGTGTGCAAAGCACTGTATTCAGAGGCCAGAAGAGCAAGAGGGTCTCACATCCTAATGGGGGGAGTGAGGGGAGGAGATAACACATGGAGGTGGTTTAAGTTACAAATCAGGAAGAAAGGTCCCTTGGTCCTTAGGGTGTTGTGGCAAAGCAGATGGTAATGAACCTTCTTTAATGTCATTTCTTTTGATAAGGTCATAGCGGTTTCTGATGCTGAACCATTTGACAGTGTCAAAGACTGATGGTAAGAACAATTTTTTTCTCGGGGCCTGCAGTAGCTGTGAGGAAGCAGAACTGCAACACCTACAGATGTAGTTGTCAGGTCACATCCCCACAGGGCTTGCCTCCTATGGAGGCCTCTAGGTAAAATAATAGATAGAGAGTTGGGCCTGCAGTCGGAAATACCTGAATTCAGATTTAGCCTTAAACAATTACTGGCTGTGTGATGTTGAGCAAATCACTTGACCTTTGTCTGCTTCAGTTTCCACAATTGTAAAATGGGGTTAATAAATAATAGCACTTACCTCCCCAGGTTTTAAATGCGATATTTATATAGTGCTTAGCACATAGTAGGTACTTGATAAGTTTCCTTATTAAATAATAAATAATTAATAAATTTCTTTCCTTCTTTGTATAATAACTGATGATCTGGGCTGGAAGCAGAACTGATCTAGGAAAAGCTGCCACTCTTGGGGCTTCTGGGTTTACTCACTTGCTATTGGTAGTTGGTTAGCATTTGATGGTCTTCTCCTTCAGTCAGAACCTAGGCTAGAAGGAAGGGATTGGGAGGTAATTGCTATTACGGATACTCTTGGGTTCAGGGCACTGGAGTATTTTCAATAGAATCTGAGAGAAAGTGGTGGTGGAGGAGGAGGTGGCGGTGATGGTTTGATTTGCCTGTCTTGTCTCTTTCTCAAATAATTTGTATCTTCAGCTAAAAGAGAACTGGGATTAATCTGCCTACCTAGATAGATATCCTATTGAGTAGTTATCATCAATCATCATCACTGATATTATTATCAGCATAGTGCCTGATATATTTAGGTATTTAATAAATGCTTATTGTTGACTTACTAATATAGAGACTTGAATGAATGCAAAAATATTTATTGTGCTCTTACTATGTTCTAGTTATTACATTAAGTACTGGAGATACAAATACAATGAACAAATGATTCTATGCATTATAATAGGGGAATATAACAGAGGTAAGGAATTTATGGTCAGGAAGGTATATTTGATCTGGGGAGGTTGCATGGATAGTGAATGGAGCCATTGGGCAAAAATTGATTCTAATATCCTTTTTAGGAAAGGTAGCGTTGGATATGATTAGTCTGTCTAGCACTAGAGTCAAGTGAAATCAAATCAACAATGATTTACTTAGTGCTTATGGATAAGCACCGGGAATAAACAATAGATCAAAAACATGGCAGAAAACAGTAGATTCTACCATGTTAGCAAGGCTTCTTTCTGCAGAAAATCTAGTGCCTGACTGAGGGCCAACATAGTGATATATTCAAATAGACATTTCATTAGAACTGCTGGCAACCATGTGGTGAATGTTCTTCTCTTCTCCCAATAGAAGGCAAGGTTTTTATGATGATGGATCAAAGGAATATAGATTTAGAGGTAGGAGGAACTTTTGAAGGCATCTAAAAAAAATCTTTGTGAGTCCCCATTGCTTACTAAATAAAGTTCAATCTCCTTTCCTTAGGTTTCATAACTCTTTGCAATACAGACTCAACATGCGCAACATTTCTAGTCTTATCACTTAGTCCTCCCTTAGTATACTCCTCCCAAGTATTTGACTCTAATCAAACTGGACCTGAACATATCCCATTGTTCTTAGCCTCTGTTGAGACCCTTTCCCCCAGAATTTCCTTATCTCTCATAAAGATATATATATATATATATATTTATATATATGATATGTATTCAAATTCTTCCTTTCCTTAAAAGCCCAGACCTTTTTCTTTTTTTTTTTTCTTTTGAACCAAACAAATGCCACAAAAGTGGCATCTCCATAGACATAATGAAGCAGGGAAAAAGGATTGTACATGAAACTGTAGATTTTTATGTGTCCAGCTTCCTTTCTTTTTATTAAGTAAATAAATTTAATATATAGATTTCAAAACCATTGCTTGTCTATGCTTTTTTTTTTTTTTTTTTTTTTTTTTGGTTCTTTTTTCTGCATGTTTAGAAAGGATGCTCCTGTGACCGTCTTATGGTATAATGGTGCTTAATAAATACTTCTTCTTCTTCCTCCTTCTCCTCTTCCTCTTCCTCCTCTCTCTCCTCCTCTCTCTCCTCCTCTTCTCCTCCTCCTCCTCTCTTCCTCCTCCTCCTCTCCTCCTCTCTTCCTCCTCTTCCTTCTTCTTCTTCTTCTTCTTCTTCTTCTTCTTCTTCTTCTTCTTCTTCTTCTTCTTCTTCTTCTTCTTCTTCTTCTTCTTCTTCTTCTTCTCATCTTTCTCTTCCTCCCTTTCTTTTTCCTCCGCACTCCTCCTCCTCTTCCTCTTTTCCTCTATCTTCCTCCTCCTCCTCCTTCTCATCCTCCTCTCCTCTTTCTCCTCCTCCCCTTCTCTTCCTCCTCTCTCTCCTCCTCCTCCCCCTTTTTCTTTCTCCCCCTTTCTCCTCCTCCTCCTTTCCCCCCTCCTCCTCTTCTCTCCCTCATCCTCCTCCTTCTGCTCCTTCTCCTCTTCCTCTTCCTCCTCCTCCTCCTCTTCCCTCTCTTCCTCCTCCTCTTCCCTTTTCTTTCCTCCTGCCTTTTACTGGGGGAAGAGGGGAAAGTTCACAGTTTACTAGATAGTGGCCAACTTTTTTTCTGAGAAGCCTCTCTGAATGTAACTAGGTCCTTGATTAGCCATTAGGTCCTTGCAAAAGGCAGTCTTCAAACATATAGAAACAATGTTCTCCTGTCCTGGTCTTTAAAACCCAAGGTCACCTTTGTGCTTCATGGAGCATTAGAGCAGGACAGAATAATAGAAGATATTAATGGGTTAGTCCTAAGAAATTAAACAAAACATAGTATAAATAATTTGTTAGTGAAGCAGATATTCAAACACAGGTGAATTGCTATTGTTTTCTAAGGGAGTCATTTTTGGGAAGCTTATACAAGGACTAAATCATAGAAAAGGATTTGAGAACTGGAAGGCATTTTAGAGAACATCTGGCTCATTTTATAGATGAGGGAACAGGCCCAAAGGGGGAAAAGGGACTTGCCTGAGGTAGCACGATTAGCCAGTACTAGAGTCTGTTAGATGGATTCCTGTTTGGGACTATTCTCATATACCATATTACCTTGAAAAAAAAAAACTAAATGGGAAACATTTATTATGAAGTTTCATAGCAATATCCTTAAATGAGCCGTCATTCCTGGCTGCCTGCAGTAACTCATAGGATTGTTGTGAAGACTGCATGAAAAGCTATATTTGAGAATGTTTAGCAAAACAATTGGCATTCAGTGTACTTATGTTTATACTGCAGATTACATTCTGAGTTGTATATTATACAATGGACTTCATTATATGACACCTACATTTTTAATATAGCCCAACATTATCTGTTTATGAAGATAAAGATGGGGAAGGGCAGTTATGGCTCTAAATTGGGGACTCAATTAATGCTTGATCTGGTAGTTTGAGGGGGCTTATACTACTCCTGAATGATGAGGGTGTGATTATAATAGAAATTATCCAGCAGTTCATGAAACTTCAGATATAGTGATAGACTTTAGGGAAAGTCATTTTACTTTTCTTTGACTTGGTTTCCCTATATGACAAAGGGTTTGCAAACTAGATGACTTTTAAACTTCTTTTAGTTCAAAGAAACAGTATTATTACTTCTGGCTCAGTGCTACTGCCTTCTGAAATTTTTATTTTTCCCTGCTACTCAGATTAAGCTGGAAATCCAAAGGGAAATATGTGGCATATGTCACTATTTTCTGATGCTGCAACCCAGCAGAATCTGTATAAGGCCTATTTGTAACCTAACTGTAACCAATAACAGAACTTGTTCTCTCTCACCATGGCACCCTGAAAAAAAAATCGTTGTAACAAAAAAGCATGTACACAAAAAGTTATTCCCCATAATGACTATGTCTGAAAATGTGTCTCCTTTTGTAGCTTTAGTTTAATATTTTGTGTCAGAAGATATTATGTCAGATAGTGTTATGAAGTCTAATTAGGCTATAAGAATCTCTCTGAATTCTTATAGAGGTTAATGAATCTTTTAATCTTTGCTTTAAAAAAAAAAAGGTTGGGAGGTAAAAGATCAGGTAGTAGGAATGTCAGGTAGGTAAAGGGATGATAACAGGAAATGTATTATGTAGGGGTACTAGTAGGAATTTCTGTGGTTACTCTCCTTTTGCCAGGCTTTTCCCTACTTCTAGTCCAAATCTGTAGAACTAAGTTGTTGTGAAATAATTTGTTATTTCTCAATTCAGGGCAATGAAATGAAAATGACCTAAGTCTTGCTCAGTCAGTAATATTTGTTGAGCAGTGTCCAAATTAGATGGTATGATATAAACCAGAGAAATGGCACATTTGCTAAATATGCTGCTCATGGTGCTCAAGGAATAGCAGGACCTAGTACCCCTCTGGGGCCAGGATAGACAAGTCTAATCTGTCTTCCATGTGATGACAGGCCTTCAGATCTTGAAGAAAACTTTTGTGTTTCCTTTGTCTTCCTTTTTCAATGCTAAATGTCTTCAGTTCTTCCGGGTTGTCCTGTGGGATGATTTCATATCCTTCCACTATCTTAGCTCTTCTTTTCTGTATGTTGTTGTTTAGTTATTTTGGTCATGTCCTACTCTTTGTGATTCCATTTGCAGTTTTCTTGGCAGAGATTCTGGGGTGGTTTGCCATTTCCTTCTCCAGCACATTTTACATGTAAGGAAACTGAGGCAAACGGAGTTAAGTGACTTGCTCAGGGTCACATAGAAAGTAAGTGTTTGAGTCTGGATTTGAATTTAGTCTTCCAGGCCTGGCTTTCTCCCCACTGTTTTAGCTAGCTGCCTCCTTCTTAGTATGCCATCCAAATTATCAAAGTCTTTCTTGAAATGTGATGCCTAGAACTAAATACAGTATTTCATATATGGTCAGGTAAGGGTGAGTACAGAAACACTATCACCTCCCTAATTTTAATCACTGTGCCTAAAATGGCTCTAGCTTTTTGGCTGCCCTATCACATTGTCAATTTATATTGTGCTTGCCAGCCACTAGAACACTCAAGTTTCTTTCTTTTTTTTCCCCCTCTTTCCCATGGAAAACTGCAATTTAATCACATATCTCCTCCCATGTTATCTTTGTAAAGTCCTTATTTTGAACCCAAGTATAAAGCTTAATAATAATGATGATGATGATAATCATGTATTTATATAGTGCCTTAAGATTCACTAATATTTCATTACAATAACCCTGTAAGGTAGATTCTATCATTTTCACCATTTTACAAATGAGGAAACTGAGATACAGATAAAGTGACTTGCTGTGAGTCACGCAACTACTAAGCATTTGAAGCATAGATTCTTCTAACGTCAGGTCCAAAGCTCTATGACATCTAGTATCCTTCTTAAAAAATGAATAACAAGTTGTATATAATAAATTTGCAGTTTTATGTGGTAATATTTTTAAAAATTCTACTATGTTATAGAAATGCTTGTTTTACTTAATAAATTAAAATAGGGGCAGTTAGTTGGTGCAGTGGATAGAGCACTAGCCCTGAAGTCAGGAGGACCTGAGTTCAAATATGACCTCAGATACTTAATACTTCCTAACTGTTTGACCCTGGCCAAGTCACTTAACCCCAATTACCTCAGCAAAAAAAAAATTAAAATTAAAAACTCAAGCTAATGTTCTAGCCACTTGACTTCTCTCTGTAGACTGTGTCATCCAACAGAGCGGATCACCTCTTTAATTTTGAACACTATGCTTTGCATTAAACTTTTTGGACCGAAATATTGCACTTTTTATTCAAATAAGTGACAGCAATCTTTATATGAGTCAAAAGGGGGAATTTGTGACCAATATAAAATAGTATCAACTTTGGTTACATTAATAGAAGTTTAGCGTCTAGAAGAGACGTCAGTATGTTCTGCTCTAGTCAGATCCTATACAAATATTCTGTTCAGGTCTGGGCACCACATTTTATAAAGGACATTGAAAACCTGGAATGTGTTCAGAAAAGGATTATAAGGAAAGGAGATAATCAGAAATAATTCTACATGATGATTGATTGAAGGAACTAAGGATGTTTAGCCAGAACAAATGACTAATGGGAATGGGGGAATGTGATCATGTTATTCAAATATTTAAAGGGCTTTCCTATGGGAGGGGGCATTTATTATGTTTGACCCTCAAAAAACCCCCAATGAATAAAAGGTATAGGGTGACAGATCCAAGCTCAATTTAGGGAAGAGTTTTTAATAGAGCTGCCAACATTTGAATGAACTGACTCAAAAGGTAGTGATTTTCCCATCAATGAGGATTTTCAAGCAGAGGCTCTGTGATTACTATTGAAGGTGCTGTAGAGGAGATTCATGCTTAAATGAAGGGTGAGAAAAGGTGATCATAAAACTCTCTTACAACTTGGTCTCCATCTCATCTCTTTTATATATTCAAGTAAGCAAACATTTATTAATCGTCTACTATGTAGCACTGTGCTTAGTTAATACTAAGGATTTAGAGAAAGGCAAAAAGAGTTCCTGTCCTCAAGGATCTCAGTTTAATAGGGGAGATAACATACAAACATGGGATGTAGGCAGGATAAATTGGAGGAAATCTTAGAAGAAAGGTACTAGTATTAATTGGGACCAGAAGTCTTTTGGAAAAGGTGGGACTTTAATGGAGACTTGAGGAAAGCTAAGAAAGCCAGAGGACAAGATTTGAAAAGTTTGGGAGAGTATTTGAAAAATGGGGGATATCTAATGAAAATAAATAGCCAAGAGAAGTGTCTTGTGTCAGGAACAGAAAGGAAGCTAGTGTCATTGGATAGTAGAATAAAAGGGTTATGAATAAAACAGCTAGGTGGCCCAATGGCAAGAGCTCCAGGCCTGGAATCATGAAGACTCATTTCAGGAGTCCAAATCTAACCACTTATTAGCTCTGTGACTCTTGATGAGTCACTTTACCCTTTTTGAGTTGGAGAAGGAAATGGCAAACCATTCCAGTTTCTTTGCCAAGAAACCCCCAAGCAGGTCATGAAGAGTCAGACATGATTCAATAACAACAAAAGTATAAAAAGAATTTGCTTGTTTTTATTTTTTTTGTCATACAATAATCATCCTAGTTCAGGCTCTCATTAGTTTTCAACATGACTATTGTATTATCCTTTGTAATGATTCCTTTACCTTTAGTTTTTCCTTTCTCTTATCTATCCTTTACCCAGCTGACAAAGCATCTTTCCTAAGGCACAGGTCTGCTCCTGCCATTTCTTAACAAATCCTACATTGACTCTTTCTTGCTCCCCAGATAAAGTATAAGCTCCTTAGTCTGGCATTTAAGGCCTTCCACAGAGCAGATTCGACTTGTTTTTTTGAATTTCCATTATGTTATGCCCCATCAATCACTTTATATTTCAGTTAAACTGGACTAATAGGAGCACTCTGGACTCAATATTCCATCTTTCCACTCTATGAATCTGTGCATTCTATGCTTGCTTGAACTACATTTTCTCTTCATCTTCACCTTCCTCTTTCCTTTAGCACTCAGTGAATGGATCCCTGCTCTGTTAGTTTCTCTTATCTCCTTCTTCCCTGAGCCGCTCCAAGGGATGCTTCCTTTCTTAAATCTTCTTAAAATATTTTGGATCTTCCCTTTGCTCCCAAAACATACTAGCACATGTGCAATCTATCCTTCCTAATATAAGCTCCTTAGGGTCAAGAGTTGTGTCATTTTCAATTTTATGTATTCCTTATATTTAGCACAGTGCTTTTCATACACACACACACACACACACACACACACACACAGACACACACACACACATATTTAGGGAGGCGAATGGGACTATAATTCCATTGGTATGGAGAACTCCTAATAAGGAAATTCCCTCTAGCTACACACTTGTTTAGTCTTAGATCACTAACTGAGGTACTGAGAAAAGTGACTAGCCCAGGATGATATTGCCAGTGTGTATCAGAGGCTAGATTTAGATCTATATCTTTGACTCTAAGACCTGGTTTCTACCCACTATACCACCCTGCTTTGTACACAATAGGTGTTAAACAAACTTTGTGTGTGTGTGTGTGTGTGTGTGTGTGTGTGTGTAGGCAATGAGGTTAAGTGACTTGCTTAGGGTCACACAGTTAGTAAGTGTTTAAAACTGGATTTGCACTCAAGTCCTCCTAATTCAAATATTTTATGTACTGAGCCAGCTAGCAGCCCACTTCCTTTCCCCCCACTTAAAAAATCTTAGTTGAATTGGAGATGAGGTAGCATGGGTAGACTGTGCTTTGTACTTCAAATAGAAATATTCTTGTCAATAAAAATGCATGTGATTTAAGTATCAAAAATGTATTTTTATATGTTTATTTGTATATATGTTTATCATTTGTACTCTAACTTCTTCCTTAAAGGACTTGTTGGAAGCTTTATAGTTTATAACTGTTTAAAGAGGAGAAACAAACAAGAGATAAATAAATGCTATATTTATAAATTTATATATACATATACATATATAAATGATAATATTTCATATTAATCCTTGTGGCAAAAATACTCTCTTCCTTTTGGTAGGAATTATCCATAATGCTTTTAATGTATGGTCCAAATACTTTAGAATTATAAAATGGTAAAGATAGGATTCTGGAACTTATTGTCCTGTAAGCCTCTGGGACAATGAATCACCAGAGAACATCCTAGGAAAATGGACATAGATAGTAACTTGGATCAGTAGCTTAATTGCACAATTAACTCAGGACATGATTCTCATTTGCCCTACAAATAAACTAAAAACTAGAGGTGTTTCTTAGAAAGGAAGAGAAACCTAAAGAATGGGCTAAAACAGAGTGCTAAGATTTTGGAACAGGAAAAGAAGAAAAATTGCTTCTAGTTGTTATAGGAAAATAATGGGAAAGCATGGTTTCTGGTACATCGGCATTTCTATGACTACTTGCAGAAAATTTCTGGGGAAAGATGATGACTATCATGGAGAATATATAAAAACATTGAGGCCTAGTTGCTAAATAGAGAAATATATATGAACCCTGATTCACTAGGACAGTTTTGCTAGCCTGATATGAATGATTAGTGAGCTGAATCAGTGCCAATCAGATGGGAGTTGAAGCAAGAAAAGGAAGTGGGATTGTTCTCATAGTATGCTAGCCAAGCCAATTTGACTACATTGGGTAAGAATTTTGTACTCTGCAAAAATCATTTTTTTTCTTTGCTTTTAGTGTGTCTTAGTAAAGTTCCTTTTGGAAATTAAAAAAAAGTGCAGTTTATTTAAGAAGTAAATAAGTTTTTCTTTATCTCCGTCAGTATAGAGAAAGTATATGATCCTAGAAGCAGAGGTGATGTTGTTAGTGACCATACTAGCTTCTGAATATGGATGAAACTGGAGGAGCTGAAGAAGGAAAAAGATGGAGGTAGAGAAAAAAGACAGAAACAGAAGTGGAGAGAAAGAGACAGACAAGAAATGGAGACAGAGACACAGAGATAAAATGAAGTTATGAGAAAAAAAGCCAGAGAAACATTGGCAAAGAGACAAAGCTTAATAAATAAGTGATTAATAAATGAAAGACAGAAACAGAGACAGAGACAAAAGACACACAGAGAGAGACAGAGACAGACAGACAAGAGACAGAGAGATAGAGAAAGGAGAGAAACAGAGAGAGAGAGACAGAGAGACAGAGAGAGAAATACAGAGAGACACACACCAAGAGAAAGAATGAGTGTCTTGGGGAAAGAATCAGGTTCACTTATAGCTGATGTGATATGTTCATGCCTTGATTTTCTGTTGCAATTCCCTAAAAGGTAGAGGAGATAGCATGGAATCGTAAATCAGTGAGGGCATTTCTTTGAAGTGCTGAGATAATATGGTCTAGGCACTTTGTAGGAATGAACAATAGAGAAATAATTATTCTTGAATCCAGCCTGCTGCTCTCACAAAAGATTATTTTGGGAAATCCATCCCTGTAATTTGCAAAACTTTATCTTTTATTGAGGAGATAGCTATTATAGAGTATTGAAGAGATGTACAACAGAGTAAGAGGCCTATAATTTTGAGATGATTAAAGGATATCCCATTGTAAAGATGAACACTTGCTGTCCATCCTTGTAACATTAATTAATTTGGCGAAAATAAGTACCTGTCATTCAGGACAGATTCTGAAAAGTTTCAGTGGCAGGAAATTTTCTCCTGGGGTCATCTCCAATTTCGTCTTTGTTAATAAAATTCTTCAGGATAGATGAGATCACTGACTCCAGCTGGCAAAATCTTTGGTATCTATAAAAGCTGGTAGAGTGCTCATATGATTGATTATTTTTAGCAAAGTGGCTTATCTAGTCCCCAATGGATATTTGTGCTTTTGTATCTTGTCTTATATGAGCCACATGGTGAACAACAATGGGGTTTGCATTTGCTGTCTCTTACAACTGAACCCACAGACTTTGGGAGTATTTTTATATAACCCAGTTCCTTAGAGAAAGTATATCACTTGTATAGATACTTAATAAATTTTCAACTATCTCCAAATGATTTTCATTTATGATGCAATCTAGATAGATCTGTCCCCAATTTTTGCTTTCTATTCTTGTCAAATCAAGGGATAATGTATTCTATTTCTTTTGGTAGGAGACTAGGGTGGTGTTGGTGGAGGCAAAGAATAGTGATTTTTTGTTGATGAAGTTTTTTTTTCCTTTGCTACGATTTCATCAGTGTAGGGAATTCCTATTATTCAATTTCTGTCTAACAATGCAAATATTGCAACTTCAAGTCTTAGAGATTTAGCTGCATGTCTTAAAACTAACTCTTCCTGACTTTAAAGCTGGATTTCTATCCTTTATATCAAACTCCTTCTCAGTTAAAGGAAATAGTTCTTAAAAACAACATTCAACATGTTTTCAGGTTGCTAGATTTTGAAAAGTTGACTAATTCTTTTAGTCAACTTTTGAAAGTTGGCTAAAGAAAATATCCTTTTTGATAAGAGTAAAGTGATGGTCTGAACAACCCAAGCTAAGAGTCACAGGCTAAAATCAATCTGACTAGTGTGCAGTTCTGAATTTATTCCACCTCATTTATATTTACCTTTATGTTCTCTTTATTTGTGTAAAGTGGGAAGAGAATAGAAGCTACAGACAATAGGCCAATGAGCTTAATGTCAATTTCTGTAGAAATATTTTAATGTAATTATTTCATTTGTGTCTAGCTCATAGTGACCCCATTGGGGATTTTCTTGGCAAAGATACTAGGATGGTTTGCTATTTCCTTCTCTAGCTCATTTTGCAGAGGAGGAAACTGAGGCAAGCAGAGTTAAGCTACTTGCTTAGTACAGTAAGTGACTTGAGACTGGATTTGATCTCATGAAGATGTCTTCCTGCCTGCAGATCTAGTCTGGGTCTACTATACCACCTCCCTGCCAATTACAATAACAAATATCTAATAGCTAGAAGAGAGAGTGATAATGACAAAAAGTCAGCATGCCTTTGAAAGCTTATCACATTCAGGAAGAATTAGAATTGTCCTGTTTGTTTCTGGTGAGAAGAACTAGAAGTGATGTGTTGAATCAGTCAGTCAGTCAGTAAGCATTTATCAGGCTCTGGGCTAAGCTCTGGTAATAATAAAAAAACAAACAAACAAACAAACAAAAAATAAGATCCCTTTTTTCAAGGAGTTCTATTATAATAAAGGGTGGAGGAGCATCATGAAAAGAATTCTTATATATAAAATACATCTAGTGTCAGTGGGAGATAATCTCTGAGGAAAGGCATTAATGTTGAAAAAGGGAGGAGATTGGGAAAAGTTTCTTAGAAAAGATGAGATGTGAGCTGAGTTTTGAAGAAAGCTGGGAAGCAGATATGAAGAGGGAAAGCCTGAAGGACTGATAGAGGAAAAGTTAAGAATAGGAAGATGGAGCATCATGTGGAAGGATTAGTATTGTTGGGTTTTAGAGTATATATAGGAGAATAAAATGTAAGAAGACTGAACAGGGAGGAGGAGGTCAATTTGTGAAAGGATTTAAAAACCAAGCAGATGATTTTATATTTGGTTAGACTTGATCATGCATTTGATCCTGGAAGTAATAGAGAGGCACCAGAGAGGGAAGGGGAAGGAATAATATGGTCAAGTTCACACTTTGGCAAGATCACTTGAGCAAAAGTTGCAATGGAATAAATTTAAGCTTGATTTCAGGAAAAAAACAAACAAAGCAAACCAAAACAAATTTCCTAATAATTAGATCTCTCCACAAATGGAATGTATTCCTTAGGGAAGTGTAGTGGTTTCCTGGTTATTGGAGGCCATAAGCACAGATTAGATGACTACTTGTCAAGGTCATGGAGAAAAAAATGATTATTATTCATATACAGGTTGCTTCTGAAGGTCTTTCTAACTTGGAAATTCTTTAATTCTGTGATTTTTTGTGGAAACAAACAACTCTTTGGAGAAGAGCATAGTTGTGGGCAGAGGCCCAATTTAGCACAGCATGTTCTTCCTCCCTTAATATCTCCCACCCTAGACCCTTAGAAATCTAATTTATTAATAATATTAATAATTATTTCACAAGTCTTAGGCATTCGTCTTTTTGAATACTATCTATTTTTGCTCAAATGTAGACAGTTGGCGAAAAATGAACAGCTCTTGAGACCAACCCATCAAAGTCTTTTACCTGAGATTATATATTGCTGATGTATTCATTCAATAAACATTCATTCAGCTCCTCCTATGTTAAATGGGTCTTCGTAAGCATTGTGGATTCAGCAATGAAAGATGAAATAACCTTTGCCCTCTGTGCCTGATGAGTTAACTACATAATTCAAAAAAGGAAAAATCAAAGACACTGAGGTTTCAGCCAGAGATTTGAGTAAGATTTTCAGGATTTTTTTTCTTTTTCTTTTAGTGTAGAAAACAGCCTGACAGAAAGACTATCTTGTGATAAATTATTTTATATTGGCCTTAGAATGTTGGAGCCAAAAGGAACTGAGGGAGTATTGAATCCACCCTGCCCTTTTTAAACAAAGATATTGAAAAAAAAAAAAGTCACTTGCCCAAAGTTACACAGATTATTGTTAGTGACAGAGCCCTGACTGGCTTCTTGATTCCTAGATAAATTCTTTGCCCCTTCCTTATTTGGGGATGATATTTGAGTCCTTTATAGATGCTATTATATCAGCAATACAGAAGACAGTAGAATGAGAGAAAGAAAGCTATCAATATCATTACCTATTTTTACAAAACAGTTCCCTCAAATATTATTAAGTGCCTACTATGTGCTAGAAATTGAAACAAAAAAAGGCAAAAATTAATTTTTAACCCCAAGGAGTTTATAGCCTTCTCTTCTACTGCCTTCTACTTCCTATTAAAGGTTATACTATGTATGTGCTATATATGTGTGTATGTATACATATACAAAATATATGTATATATATATTTATATACACATACACATATGGCACATTGGGCTCACTCATTCTATCCTAGATGAACCAGCATTATCCAGTCATCACCCCAGAGTTTAGCTATTATTCCATTTTTTCAGGATTCTAGGTAGGGATATACTGGTAAATGATTAACAATTCTTTTTACTATTATTTGTGTCCTCAAAATTTCCTCCAGTACCTTTTCAAGACAAGACAATTAACAAAAAAGTCAAATCCTGATTTGTAACATTTGTCAATTTTTTTAGATATAAGAAATTGAATCGAAAATTTTAATAATCAAATTTCATTGAATTTACATGGAATTGAATCACAATTTGTTTATATTAAAATTTTAATAATTTGATTTTTTGAACAGATCTGCATGGACTCTTAGATACCCCTGCATCTGAGAGTAACTGTTGGGTTGGGGATATCTAATTCTATTGTTCATAAGTACCCATCTGGTCTATTTCCCCTAATAACAATTGAAATGTTAACTAATATTTTATTCATATCTATTAACCACGTAACATAACCTAGCTTTTACAAAGGATATTTATTGAGAAGGAAAGTATAAAAAGGGATATCTGGGTGATACAGTATATAGAGTGTTGGGTCTGGAAGGCCTCATTTTTCTGAGGTCAATACTTAGATACTTCTTAGCTGTGTGACTTTAGGCAAATCACTTAATTCTGTTTGCCTCTATTTCTTTACCTGTAAAATAAATTGGAGAATAAAACGGCAAACCATTCTAGTATTTCTGTCAAGAAAACTCTAAGTGAGGTTATGAAGAGTTAGACAAAAATGAAATGATTGAACGAAAAGATATTAAAAAATGCTAAAGTACATCAACACCTGTCCAAATTGGGAAGTTTATGCTCCCTTGCACATACCAACCCAGTGTCTAAGGAGAATAGATCCAAATTTAAAATGTTGGCTACAAGATATCCCTCTCACCTCAAACAAGGATGCATAGATACTTTTTAGCTATGGGAATGCTTTCTTCTTTTTGCAGATTCTCTACCAAGTTCACTTTTGGGTGTGACATATCCATTGATTTAAGTTCCTCCTTTGCTCAGCTGGTGTGTCTCCTGGCTCCTTTGCTAACTAATCACTAAACTCAACTGCTCTGGCTCTTATAGACTTCAATATGGAATCTTCTTGGTATGGAACCCTTTGAAAGCTCACAAGATTATAACCTGGCTGGTTTCACTTCTAAATATTCTGTCAATAATTTTCTGGAAAGAATAAACACAAGAGACAGAATAAATAGTTATTCTCATGTTGGGTGGGATAAAGGAATTGATATCCTCTCTTCTGAGATCCATTGATTTTTCTTCACTTGGAAGTTGCCAATGAAGAGAATGAGAGATTATCCTTTCTAACTTTGTGTTTATGTACTTAGTTCAGGCTCAGTCACTAATTGAAAGGTATCATCAAATTGTAAGCCAATAGAAGATACCCAAAGGATACTGGATATATTCCTCTACTAAACATACTCAGAAACCTGCTCATCATTCCTCCATATAGGGTGATACCTGGCAGAGCATATTGCATCAACTTTAAGGACTGGCTCCTCAATGGCCAGTATCGTCATTCTAACCCTCCTTTCCCTGACATACATGAAAATATATTTATACAAAAATAATATATATGTATATATACACATATATGTATACAAACTTTGAATCTCTTCCAGCACTTAGTACAAGGTTCTTATTAGCAGAGTTTTAATACATATTTCTTCAACTAATGAATGCATATTTGATTAATGGTAAGGGAAACCAGATTATTTTAGGTAGAATTCTTTTGCATTTATCACCTGCCATATGGTGGAGCTGTAGAACCACAAACAGCTCATTGGTTTTACTTTTTTTAATTCATCACCATCCATCTGTTACTGATTGGCTTCAACTTTATGGTAAGCTCTTACCTCTTTCAGATAATACTTTTATACTGATTGTAAACCATAATAAGAGTTTCTATTAATATTTGTGAACAGGGGAAAGAATACAGATAATTCTTGCTTTATATAAGTGGACCATTTGGTAGATCTCTATATAAAGCAATTTTATAATGCAAGCTTTCCCTTACCCACCTACTTCCCTTAGCATATATAACAAAGTTATATAGGAAATAATACTTTTATGCAAATCATGAAAGGTATTAAAATGCAACCATTAAATAATGTAACAATAATAAACAGAATTATTAGATGAATGATAAAATTAATGATAAACATGCAGAGTTATTTTACAGTAAGATCAATATAGCTAGACAGTATGACAATTTTTGTCCTTCATATTTTCTGATCATTTCCAAATTTATTAGCTTATATTTATGAGATGGTTCACTTTTCCCCTTACATGCATGTTTTCCACTAACCATGGTGAAAATATAAGGATCACTTATAGGAGAGGCACAATGTCACACAATGTCTGTGACATGTAAGACTGACTTAGAGATGCTTCTCAGTTTCTGTCATTTATATCCCTTGTATCATAGAGTCTTATTATATAACATCTGCTTTGCATACAGAGTTTTTGTAACTTTTTGGAATGGGGATTTCTTTTGGAATTCTTTACATAAAGTCTAATTTGTATTAGGAGAATTTATACAAAGCAATAACTGTCTGTACTGGATTTCTATTCACAGGGTTGAGGTAGAAATTCTTACTCCTCTACTATCTGTTTGATCTTGGGCAAGTTATTTTACTTGCTAGGATTCAGTTTCTTCAAGTGTAAAATGAGAAGTTTGGTCTTGAGATCTGAGATTCTGTCCAGTTCCAAATCTATGATTCTCAGATAAATCAGTGGGAGATGAATAGGAAGAGATTTGCCTCAAGGGAACATTACACAGATGCTCAAAGAACAGTCATGTGTACGAAATACAAATGAAGGGATGAACAGAGGAATTATGCAGGAAAATATTTTAAAATATGCCCTTATTTGAGGTATATTGTTACAGTGTCATTTGTGATAAACTAGAAAAAGAATAAGCATTTATTAAGCACTTACTTTGTGCCAGTCTCTGTGCTAAGCCCTGGGGGATAGGAAAAAAATCTCAAAATATAATTTCTACTCTTAAGGAGGCCATATTAGATGGCATACAAAAAACTTGCCAAAATAGGAGACATATGTAATGTAAAGTGAAAGGTAATCTCAGAGAGAAGGCATTAGCCTTGTGTGGTAGTAGTGTTGCTGCTGAGCCTGAGAAAGGTTTCCTTCTGAAGCTGAGTCCTGAAGGAAGTAAGTAAAATCAGGAGATGGTGTTTTCTATGCGAGAAACAGCAGGTAGGCTTGGGTTGCTTGATTGTAGAGTGTTTGGGAGGTAGTAAAGCCTAAGTAGACTGGAAAGGTAGGAGGCAGACAGGTTGTGAAAGGCTTTGGATGCCAAACTAAGGCTTTTATATTTGATCCTGGAGGAAACTGGTAGCCAGTGGAATTTATAGTGATAATCCTACAGTGATACATTTGAAATGTGTTTAGTTCTAGGCTTCAAATTTAGCAAAAATATGGACAAGCTGGAGCATGTCCAGAGAAGGGTTAGGAGAGTACTGAGGGAACTGAATATCATGTCGATGATGGGGATGTTTAATCTAGGGAAGAGGAGATTTACGGGAGATGTGAATGTGGGCTCTAATTCTTTGTAGGTCTGCCATGAGGAAAAGACATCACAGATCTGATTGCAGCTTGTAACAAAGTGAAAGAAAGAAAGATGTCATGTCTCCCTTGCATCCTTCCCTAGGAGGAAGTTGTATTTGGTCCCAGAGAATTGAACTTGGACCTATCATTTATAGTTGTATGGAGTCAGATTTAGATTCATTTTTAAAAAATTTTTTATTTTATAACTTTTTAAAAAAATAACTTTTTATTAACAAAACCCATGCCAGGGTAATTAGATTTAGATTCATTGTAAAGAAATGAAAAGCTTGGAATTAATTAGAAGCTGTCTGTCTGAGTGCTGGCTGTCTCTTACTGTCTATATGACATTGGACAAGTCATAGTCATTCTGAGATTCATTTTTCCCATGTCTAAAAGCAGATGGTTCTGGCTCAGGGATTTTTAAAGTCCCATTCCAGCTTTGAATACTATCAACTTTTGAGGTAATAATGTGTCATTGGGAAGAAAATGTTCTAATGTTTAATGTGATATGTAAAAGTGAGATTATTATTACCTAGAAATGATTTGGATAGTAAACACTAATAGATTTTTGCTCAAGGTAATTTGCTTGAACTAGGGATTTGACAGGGACTTCTCAAACTCTGTTATTGTTTTGTTGCATTCAGTTATTTCAGTCATGTCTGACTCTTTATGGACCCATTTGGGGTTTTCTTGGCATAAACATGGAGTGATTTGAAATTTCCTTCTCCAGATCTTTTTACAGAAGAGGAAACTGAGGCCAGGAGGATTACATAGCTAGTAGGTATATGAGACCAGATTTGAACTCAGGAAGATGTCTTCTTGATTCCAAGGCTGGTACTCTATCCACCACCCCACCTGGCTGCCACCATCTTGAAACCTACCTTTTTCTTGTTTTTATAAGTATTGGCATAGCTCCATAAATTACAGATTTCCTGGGACAGCATTGAAGTAAAAAAAATGCTAGGAAGTTAGGTGGAGGCAGGTTGGTTAAGAGAGCTCTGGACTTGGAATAAAGAAGTTCAAGTCTTTATTCATATGTTAGCTGTGTGATCTTGGGCAGGTCACTTAATCTCTATCTGCCTCATTTCCTTTGTCTGTAAAATGGGGATGCACCTATCTCTTAGGGTTGTTGTGAGGTCAAAATGAACTATTTATAAAGTTCTTTGTAAACCTCAATGCTATTTACTTTTAAGAAGTTTTTGAGAAAGATGCATAATTTGTCAAATATCTCAATTTTTGGTATAGAAAATATAGTCCCAGGTTATAAACTGGGTACACATGTATAGCTGTGTATGTGTATTGCTATCTCTATATTTATTTAACTATCCATTCATCCATCTATAGATAGAAAAGGAAGAAGAGAAAGAGAATTACATTTGTACATTTTAACTATTCCTATATCTGATTGATACTTAGTCTGCTTTAGCACTAAAAACAGTGGATAGAAAACTGACCCTGAAATCAGGAGGATCTGAGAGGCTTTAGACGCTTAACACTTACTAGCTGTGTGACTCTCTGCAAGTCACTTAACCCCAATTGTCTGTCCAAAAAAATAAAACAAACCAAAAACCCCCCAAAATTCAACACACCAAAGAGCTTAATCATCATCATCATCATCATCACTGTTTTTACTAATAATCATACTTTATATATTCATAGTGCTTTACAGTATTCAAAATGCTTATGAACAAATGATTACATTGATTCTTATAACCATTTTAGTTACACAAGGAGAAGTATAATTTTTTTCACATTTTCTAAGATGATGACATAGTCTTAGAGAGATAGTGACTTGTCTGAGTCAGAGCTAGAATTAGAATTTGAACTCTAGGTTGGGACAAGGAGGAAAACCAAGATTTTAATCATCACCAGCACCAGTACCAGAACCAGCACCAGTAGCAACAACTAACCTGTTTATCTGTTATAATCCTAAATCAAAAGGAAAGGGTGCTACCATAAGGTGGCACAGTGTGGCTATCATTTAAACTGATCTGAAGCAATCTGTTACTGACAAAAGTATGCCCACCACATGCCTTTATAACTCTCAGGTTGCACAAGATTCCATGGGGTGAAATAAATGCGGGGATCTTTTATCCAGCTTTTCGGCATCTTTGTTTTCATGTTTGGTCTTTGGTTGTATTGATTCTTTGTACAAACTCTCCTTAGCTCTCCTGTTGCTTCTTAACAATGCTTTTCCTCTGCTGTTTTTATCTCTCTTGCTACAGCAGCAGGGTTTTCATTGGCAGGTACAAAGTACATGTCAAAACCTGCCTTGCATTTGGACCAAGATCTGTATTTTTGTTTTTTGCTACAGTTATACTGTGAGGCAGTAGTTATGAAAAGGTCATGGGCTGCATATGTCTTGTGGAGAATAAGGTACTATGTCTTCTTTGTCTAGAAGAGAAGTCTTCATATGCTTCCTTAAAAGCGAAAATAGTTTATTAAAAAAAAAAAAAAACAGCTCTTGTGCTTTCTGCTAAGAATTCTCAGGCCATGCTAGTGTTTGGTTTCTTTTTCAATAACCTTTTCCGTAGTTTCTAAAAACCAGGATCGCAGACCTTAAGAGGTAAAGTTGGGTTAAAATGTTAACCCACTAGTTTGAGAAAAAAAGATTAAGAAAGTCAAGAGAAATCGAAAAAGTTTAACACATTTTGCTACCTGTTTTGGGATCAGGAGCCACATACCTTTTAACTCTAGGTAAACATCAGTGTCTTATTTTTATGAAATCTGAATGTAACAAAAACCCAGGAAGGGATATAGAGATGGCAAAGAAGATGCCCTGCCCCATATCTCCTGGGAAATTAAGTTTGCTACCTTTGTGAGTACTGTTAAGAGAACAACAAAGACGATGTGCCCTTCTTGCTTTCCTATTTTAAATAGGTATTATTATGCTAGAATTTTATCTTTTCTGTTATACATTAGACATTTGAAGTCTAGGGTCAGAATGCTTTGGGGGCTTAAGGTATCATCTGCTTTTCCTGGTTTTCTGTTTCTCTCTCCCAGAAGTTTCTTAGCCAATCAGTCATTTTCTCTCTCTGTCTCTCTGTTTACTCTTTTTCTGTCTCTCTGTGTGTATATATATATATATCTATAGATATATATACATACACATACATACATATACACACAGCACCACAAGATTGTTTTCCTGAGGAATACTAAGTTTGCTTGGGGTGGTGGAGATAAAGAAATTTATGGATAACAATTTCTTCTTTGACATATTCAGAAAAAGTTTCTAATATACATCATGATATAGACTTGACTGTCATTTCAGGAATCTACATGACACACAGGACAGAATCTTGGACCTGGAGTCAGGGAGTCTGATTTAAAATCTCAGATTCTTATTAGTTTTATGATCTTGGTCAAATCACTTAACCTCCTGCTGGCTTCAGTTTCTTTAGTTGTAATAATAATAATAATAATATCTATCTTTCTGGGTTGTTGTAAGAATTAAATATTTGTAAAATGCTTAGCACAGTGTCTGGAATATGTAAATGCCTGATATACTACTCTTCTTCCTTCTCTTTCTCTTCCTCCTCCTTCTTCTTCTACTACAACTCTATTATTACTATTATTATGACTATTACTGGTACTTCGACTACTGCTACTACTACACTATTACTATTATTATGACTATTACTACTACTTCTACTGCTGTTACTTCTACACTATATATTTATGTGTATATATAAAATTGTATATATGTATATAGTATAAATAAAAACAATAATGATAATTTGAACCTAGGTCTCTGGTTTATATCCAAAGTTCTCTATACTATACAATTACCTTCTGAGTTGAACAACTTGAGCTAATTCTTTATTTTAGTGGGATATCTTGTTATTTGTCTCGAAGTAAACTATCATAGCTTAGAATGTACATGGATCTTGATTTTCTTTGCCTTCTACCTATGTTTTTTTGACTTTGACCTTGATTCCTGTTTAAGCACTTTACTCTTGTCTGAAGTTCTTTTAGCTTCATGATAAATCTGCCTTATTCTTGATTCTTTAATTCCTGTCTCACATGAAAAGATGGTTCTTCTTCTTGCCAAGGAAAACCATTTTACTTGCACAAGCGATCCCATTCTATTCTGTTTTTTTTTTTTCCTCCAGCAGATTTCCCTCTCTATCATATGCACACTCTCTTATCTTCAGTCTTGCTTTGTCTACTAACTTCTTCCCTACTGTGTACCCATATGCTCATGTCTCACCATTCTCAAAAAATCCTCACTCGGTCCACCTATCTCACATCATATCTGTCTTCCCTACTTCTCAGGATGTTGAGAGGATCAAATGAGATAATGAGAGAGTATTTAACACAGTGCCTGCCTGACATGTAATAAGCACTATAGAAATATCAGCTATCATCATTATCATCATCATCATCATCATCATTATTGCTATAACTTTGTATCTAAAACCCTTGAGAAGGCTGTTTACAATTGATGCTACCATTTCTTTTCTTCTTACTCTTTTCTTAACCTTAAATCTTTGTTTCTAATCACATCATTCAAATGAAATTGCTCTCATATTCAAAGTTACCAATGATTTCTTAATTGTCAAATCTAATTGACCTTCTTCAATCTATCCTCATCCTTCTTGATCTCTCTGTGGCCTTTGACACTATTGTCTAACCCCTTTTTAATACTTTCTTCTTTTTAGATATTTTTATTTTTTGTTTTGTTTTGTTTTGTTTTGTTTTGTTTTGATGACACTAATCTATTCTGGTTCTTTTCGTATCTTTATTGAGGTCTTGTCCACTATTGGTGGGTATTTCTTTAGGGCTCTGTGTCCACTTTGCCTCTTTTTAAAATTCTATTTCACTTGATGACTTATGAGTTCCCATGGATTCAATTATTATCCTATGCAGACTATTCCCAAATCTATATATCCTGTCTTAACCTTTCTTCTGACCTTTGTACTTGCATCTCTACTGCAGGAAGATCTTGATGGTCATTTCAAACTGGATTTTTGCAAAGACTTGTTAAATTTAACTTGTCCAAAATTGAAGTGATTATATTTCTCCCCCAACTCACTTCTTTTCCTGCTTCTGTATTATTCTCATGGTTACTACTATCCTCCCAGTCACTTGGGCTCACAATATAGATGTTACTTTCAATGCTTCATTCTCTCTCATTCCTCATATCCAATCTGTTGCCAAGTCTTGTTTTTATCTTTTTTTTTTTTAATTTAAAAATGTTTTTAGCCTACATTGCTTTATGAATCATGTTGGGAGAGAAAAATCAGAACAAGAAGGGAAAACCATGGGAGAGGAAAAAAGAACAGAAAAATGAAGTGAACATAGCTGATTTACATTCAATCTCCATAGTTATTTTTCTGGATGCAGATGGCATTTTCTATCTTGAGTTTATTGGGATGCCTTGGATCACTGAACTATTGGAGAAGAACCATGCCTGGAATTTTATCCCTCCTCATCTCTGCTCTCTGGCTTCCCCGGCTTCTTTCAAGTCTTATTCAAAACCTTGCCTTCCACAAGAAGCTTTTTGATTTCTTCTCAGAATTTCAGTGCCTTCCTTCTGAGATTATCCCCACTTTATCCTGTATATATTTTGCTTCTAAATAGTTGTTTTGGTGTTATCTCTCACATCAGATGGTAAGCTCCTTGAGGGTGAGGACTACCTTTTGTCCTTTTTTTATATACCCAAGTGATAAGCACGGTCTGGCTCAGAGTAGTCATTTAATTGGTTGATTACCTTTTGCTTTTTCTCTTCTGCTATTGATAAAACCTCATTAAAACAGTCATTTTGCTAACACATTTTAGGTGCTGTATAAAGATGATGACAATAATGATGATGATGAAGATAGGTTGTTAGAGATGAACAGGACCTGGGCAGACTGGAGTAGATGTGGATGTGTGATATATCACATTTCAAACAAAGGTCTCTCAATATTTGCTGCAAGATAAGAATTTTCTATCATAGAGCTATTGATAGCAATAATATTTTAATAGATATTTCCTGCTCCGAAAGCTAACTCTGGAAGGAAAATGATAGATAATTTCTCTTCAGGTAGCTTTGTATAAACAATAGTCAGGACAATCATGGTACCTGCTGATACATTAATTATGACAAATAATCTTCCTGTGACCAATTTTCTGAAATAACTGATAGAAGTGAAAATTATACTCTCAGACAAGTAAACCAGCATGAACTAACTGCTCTCTTCCCAGAATATTTACTTACAATGTAAGGGGAAAAAACCTATAAAACATACATGTTTATTCCCATGTCAAATAAGAAAGTGGGGGATATTCTGGTTAACTGAATTCATGGCTAATCCCAAACTCCTTTCTGGTCTCAACTGTTTCTGAAAATCTTTGTAAAGCATATTAGTACACTTTCCTTCCTTAGGAAGTACAGAGCAGTAAATGTAATTGCATCTTTCTTTGATGATTGAGGATCTTACGGTGCCTCTGGGTTATAAGTCTAGCTATAAATTCTCATTATATGGTATTGTCGATATAGAAGATGCAGGAAATTGGGCTAAATGTGTACTGACCCCAAGATATAGCCAGGAAGTTACCTTTTTGGGGAAAGAAGAAAAAGAAATTTCTGACTGCAGTTTGCTGAATTATTCTTTGTTTCTTTTAAGGCCAGTATAGAAAATCAAGGAAACAAGTCAATAAGCATTTTATCAAAAATCCACTATTCCAAGCACTGAAAAAAAATTGAAAATTTTGGTCATTTAATTAAGGTTTAAGCATTTAATTTTTTCTACCCAAAGTAAGAAATGCACACAAAAACGAATAATATGATTTAGTGTTGTAGGAGGATGAATTAGAAGTCATGTTTGAGAAGGTAAGTGTTGGGTATGAACAATTAGACAAGGCATAAATAGGCTTTCATGCAAATATCCATTTATTTATACTCTGGGCAAAATTCACAGAATTTGAAAGTTGAAAGGACCTAAAAAGTCATTGAATTTGACACAAATACTAAAGAAATCCCTACTATGGTATACTTAATAATTGGTTTTCCAGTGCTTGGAGATCTTCAAGGAGAGGGAACCCATTTCTTAAAAACTCTATCCTAAAAATCATTTCAATATAAACCACATGACATAAAAAAAAGCAAAGTATTGACTCCTGATATTCCTGTGCATTTAGTACCTTCCCTCTGGGATTAGTTCCAATTTAGTTTGTTTATAGCTTGCGTGTATTTAATTATTTGCATATTAGCTCCCCTGTCATAGGGATATCAAGGTGGTACAAGGCCGGACTTGGAGCTAAGAAGAGTAATCTTCCTGAGTTCAAATCAATCTTCAGACATTAATTGTGTGACTCTGGGCAAGTCGTTTAACACTGCCTCAATTTCCTTTTCTATAAAATGAATTGGAGAAGGAAATGGCAAAACCTTCTAGTATCTTTGACAAAAAACCCAAATGGGGTCACGAAGAGTTGGGCACAAAAGAATGACTAAACAATAATTTCCCTGTTGAAATGCAAGTTGAAGGTAGAGATTCTTTCTGCATTTCTTTGTTCTCCAGTATTTAACACAGTGCTGGGTATATACTAAGAACTTAATATATGTATGCTTAATATATGCATGTTGATCACTTTTTTTTTTGCCAATATAATCATTTATCCATCAAAATAGTAAACTTTTGTCAGGGTACATATATCAGTGAGGATAGAAATACGAGATGACTCCATTTTTTAAAATAACTTTTTATTGACAGGACATATGCATGGGTAATTCTTACAACATTATCCCTTGCACTCACTTCTGTTCCAACTTCTCTCTTCCCTCCCTCCATTTCCTCCCTTAGACGGCAAACAGTCTTATACATGTTAAATATGTTATAGTATATCCTAGATACAATATATGTGTGCAGAACCTAATAGTTCTCTTGTTGCACAGGAAGAATTGGATTCAGAAGGTAAAAATAACCTGAGAAGAAAAACAAAAATGCAAACAGTTCACACTCATTTTCCAGTGTTCCTTCTCTGGGTGTAGCTGATTCTGTCCATCATTGATCAATTGGAACTGAATTAGATCTTCTCTTTGTTAAAGATATCCACTTCCATCACAATACATTCTCATATAGTATCGTTGTTGAAGTATATAATGATCTCCTGGTTCTGCTCATTTCACTCAGCTTAGTTTATGTAAGTCTTTCCAAGTCTTTTTGTATTCATCCAGCTGGTCATTTTTTTACAGAATAATAATATTCCATAACATTCATATATCACAATTTACCCAATCATTCTCCAATTTCTAGCTACCACATTCATTTTCCAGTTTCTAGCCACCACAAAAAGGGCTGCCACAAACATTTTGGCACATATAGCTCCCTTTCCCTTCTTTAATGAGATGACTCCATTTTAACAATTATGGTGTTCACATAGGAATAAGTCCTCAGGAAATTCATTTCAAAAAGATCCTGGAAGTTTAGCAGCAAAAGATGATTTGGCAATGTAATATGGTGGCCAAAAAAGTTATTGGAATTTTTTAAAGATTAAATTTTATTTTATTTTCAAATGATCTCTCCTTTCTCCTTCCTATTTCTGACTTTCTCCCCCTTTAAAAAAGAAAATAACCTCTCTTTACAAACATATATAGTCAAGCAAAACAATTTTTTTTCAGTGGTCATGTCCCAAAAATATGTCTCATACTGAAACTTTGCATACATCATCTCTCTATCAGGGGGTAAAAGCAGCATGTTTCATTATAGGTCTTCTGGCATAGTGGTTGTTCACTTTATTGGGATTTTCTTGGTAAAGATACTGAAATGGTTTGTGTTTCCTTCTCCAGCTCATTTTACAGATAAGAAAAGCGAGGCAAATAAGATTAAGTGACTTGCCCAGGGTCACAAAGCTAGTAATTGTCTGAAGCCAGATTTGAACTCAGGGAAATGAGTCTTCCTGACTTCAAGCTCATTGAGACACCTAGCTGACCATAAAAAGTTAATACTTCCTCTATAAACTAATTTCATGGGTTTATCAGTCATTTGGCTACTGGTTTTGATCATTTTTTATCCTTGTTTATATAGGATGGTCCCCTGATATATTTTTCTGTATTTTTTTAAACCAGTATAGTGTAACTGATGACTACTACTTTGTAATATAATTTGAAGTCTCTTAATGATTAAGCATTTTCTCATTATTTCACAAGAGACAGAGGATCTTTTGAATATCCAAAAGAATTTTGTTCCTTTTTTTGTCCACTTTCATAGGTGAACCCTTGGTAATTTGACTGTCATAGGACTAAATCTGTAAATTTATTCATATTATTTTCATTATATTGGCACAGCCCAACTATAAGCAGTGAATATTTTTCTCCATTTAATTTCATTTTATTTCTGTAGAATGTTTTGTAATTTTAAGCATATAAATCATATGGGTGGCTTGATAGTATAAGCCCCAGATATTTTATTACTTGTGTAGTTTTGAATGAACTACTACAGAATGAAAAAACTAGGTTTTTCTTTTTTATTTTTTGTTCTTATTTGTTTTAGTCACATTTGATTTTTCATGACCCCACGACTCCAAGTCCAGCACTCTATACACTGTCACTTACATCCCTTTTCTTTATGGTTTGATAATTTTATGTATAACTACTGATGATTTTTGTGGGCCTGTTTTGTATACTGCTACTTCACTGAAGAAATTAATCACTTCAATTTATTTCTTTACTGCTTCTCTTGAATTTTACATTGCATAATTTGCAAATAAAGATAAATTTGGCTCATTTTTGCCAGTGTTTATACTTCTTTTTCTATTGTATTATTTCTACAGGAAGCATATCCATAACATAACATAAAAGAATACCTTGCTAGAGGAAATTTTTGGCAATTATTGACACAATGTATTTTTTGTTTATCTGCTTAGTTATACTAATTGCTTTACCCAATATTGATCCCTTGTATGAAATCAGTTTTGTCACATGAAATTATTTTCTGAATCATATCAATTGATCAATCAACATTCCTTTATTAAGAATTTATTGCATATTAGGAACTTTATTAAGTGCTTCCAGATAAAAAGACAAAAATGGACAAATTCTTGCTCCCAAGAAGTTTAAATTTTATTGGAGGGGTCAACATATATGCGAATCTATATATACAATGAATATATGCAAAAATGGAAAACAGTTAAAAAACACAAGGTAGTAAAATTTGGTGGTTAAGGAAGGAGGATACTAGCAGTTGCAGAAGGAGAATAGAATGGGAAAATTAAATATACATGAAATTCTAGACATGATGTGGCCAGTTCTACATTCTTACATTGCCACAGTTCTCTTTTTATTCTTTGTCTCCTCCTGGTTTAGATGTTAAGATTGTAGTTGTCTTATAGAGGGAATTGGGTTGGCAGTTTGTGTCTATATTTTTCAGATTGTTTTTTATAGCTTAAAGCTTTTTTTTTTTCCCTTTTTAAAGGTTTGATAGAATTCTCTTCATAATATGTTTGACTCTAGTTTTTCCCCATTGGAAAAGTCATATATGGTTTGCTTCATTTCTTTTTCTAAGATTTGGCTACTAAAGATAATTTCTGTTTTGTTAGTTTATGTATTTTTTTTTTGGTAGATAAATTAACTTCTTTTAAATTTTTAGTTTTACAGACATATAAATTCACTTGTTCCTTTTTTATTTTGGTAATTTAAGTTTCCTGTATTTTTAAATTAATCATATTAGTTGATGCGTTACCATTTTTGTTAGTATCTTCAGTTTTATAATCTTTTTTATTTTTATCTTTCTTGAAATTTACAGATCTCTTCTTTTAATTTTGTTTTACAGCTATTCATTTGTTTATTTTTCTAGCTTTTTTATTGAATATTAAGTTGATCCTCTATTCTCTATTTTGTTAATGTTTTCAGAGATATACATTTTGCTGTAAAGATTACTTTACTTGACTCCCACTAGTTTTTGAATATTGTCTCATAATTCTCATTACCTTTAACATAATTATTTATTGTTCCTATTATTTATTCTTTGATGCATTCATTATTTAAGATGTCAATATTTAGTGTTCATTTTGATCTACTTCTTCCCTAATATTTATTTTATTCATTAATATTTTTATAACTATAAAGATGTTCAGTATTTCTTTTCTTTTTGATTTCTTTATGATCTTGCACATGATCAATTTTTATAAATGTACCATGGGGTATGTGTTTGCTTTAATAATGCAATTTAGCCATCTCCATAGGTCAGCCAAATCTAATTTTCCAAGAGTATGTTTAGATCTATATTTTCCTTTTAAAAAAGATTTCTGTTGGATTTATTTAGCTATATCTTTTTACAATTTACCTTGTTTTTCTCTTAAGGAATCTATATGCCATGAAATTTGAGATATATATTTACTAAAATTTTTAGAATATCAGTGGTGCCTTTAAGCATCATATCGTTTTCCTAGGTTTCCCTTAATATTATCATTGCTTTGTTGCTTTATTTGAAATTGGGATTGCAGTTCCTGATTCTTTAGTTTCCTAAAATATGATAGATTTTGATCCATTTCTTATTCATGAGAGTATGAGATTATTTTTCTTTAAATATTAATTCTTCCTTCTACTCTTCTTTTGATTTTTCCAGTTAGTTTTTGCTTCTTAGCTTTTTAAAAGTAAGCCAAAATATGCTCTCTTTTTCTCAAAGCATCTCAATGTGCAAATTTTATTTTAAAAATGCATTTTTATTAATATGTTTATGCTTATATTATCTAAATTTTCTGGGTCCTATTTTTTCTCAGAAAACCAACCTCTATAATAAACAACTTTTAAAAAGGAAGATTAAAAATAAACTCCAGTAAAATTGATAAATTCATAGGCAAAATCTGATGTTATATGTTATATTACACAATTATTGACACTGAATTTTGCAAAGGATCAGGGTGAGTTACTTCTCATATTTCTTTTTTGGAGCACATTTATTCTTTATATTTTTATGGCATTAAGTTTTGATTATTTAGATAAATTTAATTCCAAAGCACAGAAAATAATAAACAAAAGATAATTCACACCCTACATTCTTGGTTTTGTCTAGCCCTAGTAACATGAAAATAAATATTTTATTTCTTCATTTCCCACTGCTATCTGAAAGTATTTTACTTTCTTCTGGTTGGTTACCTTGTGTGTTGAACATTTTGCTCACTTTTGGATTCTTTTGAAGGAATTAATAAAATTCTCCCTTTCTGTTCAAGCAGTAATTATTTTATTTTGTACTTTAGACTCAGCTTCTCAGGATGTTATTTTGGGGTGCTAATTAAAGTTTTTAAGATAAAATATTCCAGTTTTTTTCTTATTTTTTGTTCATTTTTCAGTCATTCAATGTTCAGCATCATGGCAAAGATATTTTGCCATTTCCTTCTCTAACCCATTTTATAAACAAGGAACTGAGGCAAAGAGGATAAAGTAACTTGCCCAAGATCACACAGCTACTAAGTATCTGAATCCAGATTTGATCTTATGAAGGTGAGTCTTCTTGATTCCAGGTCCTGTGCCACTTAGTTTTGCTTATAAATAAGGAATAATCTAGTGCTATTTTAATTGATTCTCCTTTGAAGGTAGAAGGTTTAGTTGTTGTTGCTTGCAATTTTTTTTTTGCTATTATAATTTAGAATTTTGATTATAATGTGTCTTGGCAAATTAAACTTGTTTTTATTTTTTCTTCTATTGGTGTTCTTTGTACCCTCTCAATCCATGCTCTGGCATTTACTTGCAATATTTCTGAGAAATTTTTCCTATATACTTTTTAAAATATAGTATTTATATTTTCTTTTTTCATGATGTTTTTCTGGACCTACAATCCTTAGATACACATTTTATCTTCAAGTTCAGGGGTTTTTCAATTTTCAAACAAAAATTGTTTGTTTTGTAGTTTGTTTGTAATTTTGTTCAATTATTTTTTCTTTTGCTTGTGAATTCTTAGGGTCTCTTTCTTTAATTTTTCTGAAAAGTGACTGTTTTGGAATATATCTCAATCTTTTATTCTAGTTTTCTAGATTACTATTTATTACTCATGTTTGCCAGTTTACTTCATAATTAAGAAGATTGATATTTTTTTGTTTCTTTTATATTTTCACTCAATTCCTTTCCCTTCTGTGGGTCCAGCATTGTTAAAACTTTTCCTGAGTTCTTATTATCTATTCTTTATTAGCTGAGACCACCATTTTAGACAATATTTGTGGCCTTTAAGCTGGAGTGTGATTAGTTAAGACACTACTGATATGCTACTTTAAGAGGCCACTATAGATGGATCGCTTCTCCACTTTTCCAACTTCAACTCTTGGATGGTTACAAACTTTCTTCAGTTCCATGCCTAATAAGGGGGCTATTTGTAGGAGGGTCACCCAAAAATTTCTTAGAGGAGACAGAGACACCTTTAAAACTACTTCCCTTTTCTATCTTTCTTACTAGCTACTTATTTCAGAGGTTTATGATTTCAAATTCAAAGCTTGAAGGAACTTCAAAGGAAAATTAGCCCAATAGTCTCATTTTATAGGCAAGGAAACAGACCAGGGAGGTTGAGACTTATCTAAATCATTTTAACTTGTGCCACAGTTCTGGGCCCTACTCACTTCCATCATCTTTTCTGTCAACTCCATACTTTATAATTATCTTTTTTCCTTCTTCTCAAGATTTGGGGATACAGTGTTTTACAATCCTCAATCTTACCTTGGAGTATTCTGTTTCTCCTTCTGTCTCTCATCTTTCCAAGGGATTAACTCCAAAAAACAATGCTTAAAGGTAGAAGATGCAGGTGAACCAGCCAATCATCTCTAGTTGCAGAAGATGATGTGAGGAAGAGAAAGGATCATGGAGTGGGTTAGTGTTGTAAGTGACAGAAGCAATAAGTTGGTAAACTAGCCTTCATTTATTTTTTTTGGTGGGGGGAATGAGAATTACCTTTAGGCAAATTCTTTAGATTTTTCTCTTCTCATTGTATCTGCTTCATTTTAAGGCATTTTTCTATTTTTTTTTTTTAAGTGGTAGAGTGTGAGTTGTATTGTACAACACATGTTTTTCAAGTATTTTACCTGTTTCCTTTCTTGGCTACTCATATGGAAAAATTAGAAACAAAAACACAGGTACTCAAATATGTTTATAACATATTACCTAATATTCATTAAACTCCTTTGCAAGCTTTTCATTTCCAACCTCAGTTCCAGGCTGTCAGACATCACTACTAGCCAATGGTTTTGTGTGTTGCATGTGGCAGTGTGGACTAGGCAATGGGATAGCAAACATCACAATAACAAGCAATGTCCCAACAGCAGACTTGTCTTATGAGCTGATTCCTCATGTCAGTGACTCGGATTCCTCAGGCCTTTTCTCTTATTGTTATTATCAGACATCCTGTATGTACTCAGTCAAAAACAGAGCAGTCTAGAAACCCATGCAGTTAACTTTCCAATTAGATAATCTCTAACATGTGGATCTGTTAGAGTTTTTTTTTTTTTTTTTACTAACATCAGTACTTCTAATATGATCTGATATAATTTGGAAACTGTGACTGAAAAGAACATTAACATTCAATGTTGCATCTCCCATATGCTATCATGATCCTCCTTTCAGGTTCCAGAGGATAGGAATAGTTACTGAGCACTTAGAAGGAGGGATATTGTGGTTTGTCCTTTGTTCTTGAAGAGGATCAATGATATCAGGAGAATGATGTCTTGATTTGTAAGTGACTTGGATTTAAGTGAACTGGAGCTATGCAAAGTCATCAGCCCCACTCTCTCCTTCAGTGTCAAGTCAGTGGAAACAGGTTTGATATGGTATGAGGTGGGTGAAGAGCTTACATTAAAATTCCATGATGAGTAAGGTAGGACCAGGGATAGGAAATGGTACTGTGTCAGTAAACTGAACATTCAAAGAGCTGAAAGAACCAAACTAAGGGAGGAAACAGATACAGGAGTGTCAAAGAGGAATGACAGAAATCAATTCCACAGAAATAAAAATAATAAAAGTTCAGAACCAGTGTAGGGAGCGCAGTAGCTGACACTGAAAATAACCAAGTGAGAAGGCCAGTGACAACAAATAAACAGCCTTTCCATGTGCTATATATGCCTTTATGGAGTTGAGATGGGTTGGTGATGCTATTTTTTTTTTTTTTATTAAGGAGGAATTGTTTAACATTGCTAAGCAATTAAGAAAATCTAATAAAACTTTTTTTTAAAAAAAATCATAATTAAAAGCACTGTCAATCCTACTAGGCTATGCATATTAATTTTTTAAAAAGCATTATACCATAACCACTGATCAAACGACTCCATGGTGATCTCTGAGTTGATTTCATACTAGAAAAGAATAACCAAAAAATAACATGGTCATTACAAATTGTAAAGACACTTGTGAATATGGCATATCTATGTATAAGCTCCTACAGTAAGGGTTTTTTTTTTCAATTTGTTCATAGTCTTAGATTGTTGATGACATTGTTCCTTTTTAAAAAATTATTTCACTTTTCAGTTATAAAAAAGTGAGCATTTACATAACATAGTACAATAAAAAAGATGATTACATAAGAAACTGCAAATCTACTATGCACAACTTGCTATTCCTTTCAAATATATAACAAAATTATCATGTAAATTTCTTTTTCTTTCTTCCTTTCTTCTCTTCCCCCATCCTCTGCCCTAGAGATGGCTGCCATTAGACACACACTCACACATACACATACACACAAATATATGTAAAATTATTCTGTGCATACATCTATTTATCAATTCTTTCTCTGGATGCAGACAGCATCTTTCTTTATATATCCTTTGTAGTTAATTTGGACATTTATAACAATAAAATAACTTTTAAAACTCAAAGTCATTCTTAAGATAATATTGCCATTTCTGTATACAATGTTCTCTTGGTTCTTCTCATTTCTCTTTTCATTATTTCATGCAAGCCTTTCCATATTTTTTCTGAGATTCTTGAATTCACTATTTCTTATAGCACAATAGAAAAAAGGTGAAAGATTTATACAATCTGTATCTTATAGCACAGTAGTATTTCCTCATAATCATATATTACAACTTGTTCAGCTATTCCCCAATTGATGACGTTATTATTAAATAATCAAAAGATATTGCCTACCTGGAATTTTGTGGGCAAGCAAAGGTCTAATATCACAAGGTGAAACATCAGAGGTGAAAACTCCTGTGTCATGGGCTACTGGTTCTCTTATTCTATTTTCTATCTATTGTCTAGGAAAAGGGAGGTCTCATCTTGTGTTTCAGAACAGATGCCTGTGAGCCATGAACTAGTGAGTGAACAAGACCATTCAATTTCCAATAACCCACAGAGATTATCAGATCCCCAAGATGGGTAGAACTCTGGAGGATATCTAACACAGTCACAAAAGAAGTGGATCCTTTACAGCAGCAGCTTCTTTATATGAGGTGTCTCCTTTGAACACAGGCTACAAATAGCCTCCAATCCTTCTTAATAACTTAAGTGGCTGGGGAGAGCAGATTTGTGGAGGGGACACCAGCAACAAGTGCTTATATTAAAAAAGTTGAATGAAAAAATAAGATTTTACTTAAAACTCTTGATTGCAGCTGGCAGAACTGATTTGCTAGTACCATGATTTTCCATTATAGGTATAGTTATAAATATGCCTGACATCTGTGCTGTGTCGAAACCAAAAATATGGATACAATGGTTCCTGTTGATCAAAATGTAAATTTAGAAATTGATAAATGTTCTAAAAAGCAGACTTAGCTATTAATGAGTAATGAATGAACTACTCTTATTCTAACCCTTAGATCTCTGTTTCTAATAGTGCAAGCCAGATCATAATAGTAGAGGCTTTTGAGAATTAAGGGAAATAGCATAAACATATTGGATGAGCAAGGAAGAGATTACCTTTGTTCACTGGGATGATTCCACTCACTGGTGCCAGTGGTACTCCCAAAGAGAGAAAATAGTCATAAAAATCTGTAATCTAAGATCCTTTCTCTTACTGTTGTTGTTCAGTCATGTTTAACTCTTTGGAACCCCGGAGATCAGATTGTGCCAGGACTGTTCATGGGGTTTTCTTGGCACAGATCCTGGAGTGATCTGCCATTTCCTTGTCCATTTCTCTTTCTTATAGCACATCTAGATCATAGGCACCTGTATTCCTTCATGCATTTATTTTAGGAAAAGATTGTATGGTAATGGGGAAAGAATACTCTATCTGATAAATCTTTGCTGCGTGTCTATCGCTGTTATGGGGCAGGAGGAAACTTGGTGGTATATTGGATTTAGACTCAGGAAAACCTGAGTTCATATTCTGCCTCAAACACCAGTTATGTGACTCTGTTTCCTTGTTTGTAAAATGTTTTTTTGCCTATCTCTCAGGGTTTTTGTGGGAATGAGACAACATGTGTAAAAGTTCTCTGCAGACTTAATATAAATGTTTGCTATGGTTATTAATTTCCCAATGCCCTCCACTGTTGTTTGAAGATGAGGTCATCAGTTTTTTGTTACTCTTGCTGTTAGGCATATCTTATGACCGTCTCATATGTTTTCTTTGTCAAGGGGTCAATTGCTAGGGGCTACTGAGTATTGTTTTATTTAAGTTGGATTTAGTCTCTTTCCCCCCTCCCCCTCCTTTGATTTTCCTACCTTTCCTACTACAGGTAGGGTTAGTTTGCTCAGCTGACCTGTAATTAGCAGATCCCTGCCAAAGCCCTAATACAAACAGAAGCTACATTTATTAGGTCTATGTGAAAAAGCACTTGAGAAGAAATCTATCTTTCAGCTATTTCTCTCCCCTCACCCTCTTCCACTTCCACCTTAGAAGCGTGAAGTACTAAGACTGAAGCAGTTCCTATCAGATGACCTTGAGCTTCCCAGTAAAGGAACCGATTGTCCTATACAGAGATGGATAGGGGTGGGGTTGGAGACAGGGGCTGGAGGAGAGTTAAAAAGCTTTTGAACAGGCTTTGTGAGGAATGTGATAGGGAGTAAATATCCCCTTATCCAAACGAAACTTGACCCTGACCAAACCTGACCCTGAGCAAACATGAACCTGTTTAGCAACACCTTTTTACCATGAGGAATAGGAGAATAATGTGGTGGGCTTAATCTCCCTATGAACAGTAAGGGGCAGGCCAAACACTGTTATTATTAACCTTATCAAGCTATAGTCTATTCCGTCTTTGAGCCCTACTAACCCTGGCTGGACTGCTGCCCTAGAAGAATATCTAGGATTTGCTGCTCATCTTCTCTATCTCTCACTCAGGTCAAGTTGGTATTGCAAGATCATACATCTCTTACTTTTGTGATAGGGGCAGTGGAGTATACAGTATATTATCACTTCTAGCTTGGAGGAAATGGTTGGGAGGGACTCTCCAGAAACTCATCAATTTTGTTTTTTCAATTTACAATTTACAGTGATCAGTCCTGAAGTAATCCAAAAGTGTATTAGTATTAGTAAAGTCTAATCTCATGACGGGCAGTTAAGTGGAGCAGTGAATAGAGTGCCACTTCTGGAGTCAGGAAGACTTTTCTTCCTGAATTTATATCCTGCTTCAGACACTTAGCTATGTGATCCTGGACAAGTCACATAACTGTTTCCCTCAGTTTCCTCATCTGTCAAATGAGCCAGAGAAGTAATAGCAGACCACTCCAGTATCTCTGCCAAGAAAACTCTAAATGGAGTTATGAAAAGTTAGATACGCCCGAAAAAAATAAACAACTATCTCATGAGAGTGAAGAATGATTTCCAAGTTAACTGATGAAAGAAATTGATGCTATGTTGAACCATTTCTGATATATATCTGTCATGCCTTAAGGAAGCAGTGGATGGAGAACCTGCCTGGACTTAGTAAGTCTTAGGTTCAAGTCCTAACTTTGACAAGGATTGGCTGTGTGATCCTGAGCAAATCACTTAACTTCTTAGGTATTCCCTGCGCTTTTTCATGTCACTATTTTTCTATACTCCAATCTGACCAGCCAAGCTTCCTTCCTTTGATCCACTGATTATGATTGGTGAACATTCTGTCTATAGAATCTTTTAAAGTCATCTGGATTATAGCCCAGTCATTCTCATGCTGCATTATATTCCCTACTCCTTTTCCTACTCTAGCTCTAAAGTAGTCATTAAATTAACATTACCAAATGTCCTTCTGGACTATCTCTCCCCATATCTGTTGTCTTCTCCTAATAAGGAGTTATTAACTTTTTTTATAGACCCCTCTGGCAATCTGATGAAATCTATGGATCCCTTCTAAGAATAAGATTTTTAAGTACATAAAATAATAAAAAATGATATTACAAAAACAATCACATATTGAAATTCAATAAGATAAAAAACTCTTATGAAACAATTTTACAGACTTCAAGTTAAAAACTACTGCCCTTTTGTTGGTGAAGTTGTGAACTGATCCAATTATTCTGGAGAGTAATTTGCAACTGAATTTAAAGATTGTAAAGCTGTGCATGTACCCTTTGATTCAGCAATATCATTGCTAGGTTTATATTCCAAAGAGATAAAAAAGGGAAAAGGGTCCATTTATATAAAAATATTTATAACAGCATTTTTTGTAGTGCCTAAGAATTGGAAATTGAGGAGATGCCCATGGTTGGGGAAAGGCTGAACAATCTGTGATATATGACTGCAATGGAATACTATTGTGTTATAAGAAATAACAAGCAGGATGATTTTAGAAAATCCTCCAACTGAAAAACATGAACTGATACAAAGTCAAGTGAGTTAACTAGGAGAACATTGTACATAGTTACAACAACAGTCTTGACTTACATGACTAAACATAAAATGTTTCCCTTGAATTGGTAAATGGGGATGACAAGGACTGATATGACTATTTAACATGATCTATCTTAATTGCTTCAACTGGGAGTGCATTTTGTCAGCACATTTCTTCACATTCCTCCCCCTTTCCCTCCCTCCCTCCCTTCCACCCCCTTCTCCTCTCCCATTCTCTCCCTCTTTTTCCTTCTCTCTTTCTCTCTCCCTTCTTTTCCTTCTCTCCCTCTCTTCTTCTCTTTCCCTCCCTCTCTTCTTCTCCCTCTTTCCCTTCCTCTTTCTCCCTCTCTTTCCCTTCCTTCTTCTCTCTGTCTCCCTCTCTATTCCTCCTTCCCTCTCCCTGGCTCCCTCTCCCGCTCTTCCTTCCTCTCCCTCCCTCTCTCCCTTCTTCCATGCCTATTGGAATGCTGGTGAATTTTAAAGTCCTAGGGACTTCTGCCTTATAATCATGACAACCTCTAGCTGTCCTTAGTATCATCAAAAGGCAACATCCCAGAAGGATTCTTGATGTATCTGGGATTGTGGTTCCTGCTGATATCAAGCAGGTGTTGTGATTATTGCTGAAAGTAAAGAATCCAATACATTGTGTGTGAGAGAGAGAGGAGAGGAGAGGAGAGGAGGAGGAGAAAGAGGAGAGAGACTGAGACACACACAGAGAGAGACAAAGACAGACAGAGACAGAGGCAGAGGCAGAGACAGTGTGTGTGTGTGTGTGTGTGTGTGTGTGTGTATTGCTTAATGAGGCAGTTGTATATTAGTATAAGAAACAAGTCTTGGTCCCTAACATCGACCATATTGAGCTTATGATTCCAGTTGTAGGTTAGAGAATGGAATGCCAACAGAAGCCACCCTTTGTAGATTTGCTCGTAGTTGAAGAGATAGGGGGTAGATAATTTCTTTCCCATTAACCACTTCTCCATTGGGATCACTCTGTTCTTGCCTCCAACAAGGGGATGAGGAGTCCAATTTGGGCACTCTCCTAAGGGCATTTAGTAGACTTCTGAATTCTCTGTGATGGCTCTTTTCCCTGCTGTTCTTAGAGCTTCTCTTGAAAGTGTCATGGCCAGTAGTGAAGGAAGGCTGCTGGTTATACCTTGTGTGATTTTGCCCCAGAGACCAGATTAAGTTCATTATTCTCTTTGTCCATTTCTTCTTTTACCTCTGCCTGCTCCTCCCTCCCTCCCTTTTCCTTTCATTATTACATTTCTTTGTAGAAACCATGCCAAATTACTTTTTTTGCCCTGAAAACCTAAGCTCAAGTGTTAATCAGACTGTCTTGTTCGGACCTTGTACACCTCATTCTTCATATCTTTTCTTTCCTCCTCCCTTACAGTGTTGCATTGTATACACAAATTTATATCAAGTACTGGCAATGTGATTCTAAATGGAGAATCAAAATAAACAGTTGTGGAATATGCAATTACTCTGACATTTCTTTATCAGTTTTCAAAACAGCTATCAATTTGAGCTTTGGTTTGGATGGTGGGGAGAGGGAGTTGGAATATTAGTTTTTTTCTAGTGAGTTATACTGTCAAGGAGCTGAATGATTTTTTTTAAACAAAGATTCTTTTTGTTAGTAGATGAATTTGTATGATGGCAGGAAGTTGAAATTTTTTGGTACTACTGTGTTGTAGTTTCAAACATCAGTGATAGCAATGTAGTTTCCATGGTGATCATTTACCTTGTTTTATTATTCTTCTTCCCCCTCCCCTTTTTGTTTTCTTTTATGCCTTACAGTCCAGTCAGTTTATTTGATCATAGCTATGAATATTCTTTTTGGAGTTTGGAAAATTAATTTGATTAAGACTGAAAAGTGGGAGACTAATATCTTCTATAAAGAAAGCACAGACTTTTAAATGAATTAGTGAAGAGGTAGGGTTATAAATAAGGAACAAGTTTGAGATAGGTGGAAAAACAACTCCTTTATATTTTGCAGTTAGTGACTAGACTATGGATTAGAGGTAAAGAATATCATGTTAAGCTTCTGCTTTATGTAGTTAAGTTTCAGGGCATACATATTATTGTAATGATTCTAAATTCTGTCTAAGATCAAAACTAGCTACATTTTCCCCTTAGGATTTGAGAAGTTACTTCTGCTATGTCTGAGAGTCTATCTGTTATACTATTAACTCCTGCTCTCACTCCTATGTGTTGTCCACTTTGTGAACCACTGACAGGTAACACTAGTTCTATCTAGCCAGTAATTATTGATTAGCTTTTAAAAAGGGCTATTGACTATGAAGATATAGCTATATAGAAAATATAAACATTTCCCTCTAACAATTGGAGGCAGATTTTTCCCATCCTGTCTTGATCCCTGGGGAGAGTGGGCTCAGACTTAGCACAAGTTTTTACTTAGCATTTGTCCTTTCAAATTCACTTCCAAATGTTGCATAACTACTGGATGAATCCTTGTCTCATGTGCTTCCTCAGGGTCTCTCTGCTGGATTGGGTGGCTGCAAAATCAATCATGAAATATGTTCCTGGACCTCTTGGTGGCTCATTCTTGTGACCTTTTAAAGCTCATGAAGTCATAGTTACCATAATCTCTTTTATTGAAAACATGAAAGAATAAACACAAACAAAAAAGCACAATCCTTTATTATATTCATGGGCCACATAATGGCATCAGATGAGGAAAGATTGAAACCTTGCCCTTTATACCACTGCCTCTCAACAAAATAGCAGGTACAAAGTAGGAGAGATGAAAGGACAAATGCTGAGTAACTAGCTTTTGAATACACTAGTTTCACAACCCATTAAAAATGGCTCATTTTAATCAATAATAAACAAATACATTTTGGAATATCTGCATGTGTTTAGAAGTCTATATTTGAATCAGCTGAGCATTCTTTTCATGTTCCTAAGGAGTGGCTGTTTTTGTCCATTCCCTAGTTACATTATAAAATATAGGACATAATGATTGGAGAACTGGTCTCAAAGTCAGAAAGATCTGGATTCAAGTACCACTTCTGAAATATACTCAACCCTGAGAAAGTTTTTAACCCTATAATTTGCCTGTCCAGGTATTGGTCTCCTTTGGTAGCATAAAATTTCCCCCCATCAATGAAATCACCGGTCTGGACCACTCTCAGGTCCCAAACATGTACATATGTCCACATACAGATAGACAAATATAAACAAAGTGACTTCTTTGTATTTTTAAAAACAATTATTTACAAAACAAATCTCTAGATCAACAATATATTTCTTTTGAGTATCAGTAGCTGATATAGATGATGTGGATCATCTTTGCTGATCTACTTATTGATTCATGTGTAGGTGATTTGATCTAATTGATCTTGATAATAGAATCCTTTTTTTTGATTTTGTTATATTGGTTTATTGAGGCAGCCCATTAGTATTGACCATCTGGAAATCCATCAGTGGCTTGGTAATTAATGATTATGACAGTTGAACAATTTCAAATCAGTGGTCACAACAGTATCTGATCATCTATGTAAAAATTGAGAATAAAAGAATAATATAAAGTGAAACATGCCATTTCCCCCCTTTCTATAGCACTATAGCATTTCCTAGAACCTAAGAAATAATGGGTTAAATTCAGGAAATTAAAAAAAAAATGCCTGAGTACTTGCTGATTTGGCTTCCTTGTACTACAATGGAAAAATCTTACACATGAATAGATATGTGGCTGTCATTTCTCAAGTTGTGTTGCCTCATCTGAGAGTACACTGAGTGATTATTTTGTTACTCAGAGATAAAAAATGTTTACATTTTTATTTTTATTATATCTAGGCAGGGGGAGGGGAAACAAAAGTAGAACAACTTCTGGCCAGAAAGGGAATTCTGGGTTGTCTGTATTTTCATCTGCATTAGAAACAAATATCTTTGTTAACCAAGTGGAAACAAACAGCCATTCCAACTTACAGTATCTGCATGTATTTCAAGCTCCAAGAATGCCCCAGCTCTTATAAGAAGATAAAAAAAAAATTACCTTGACATAATTCAAGAATACTATTTTCATGCTCAATAACCATTCTTATTAAGTTTAAGTGTCCTCAAAAGCCAATGGGTGATAGTCCTGCATTCTTTGATTATAGCCATGCATAAAGAACTGGCAACCCCTTAGATCATGCCTCCTGTTTGTCCAAAATGCAATTCAGAGAATTTTAGTGGGGACCCATTTTTGGGCAACAGAATCCCTATTCAGACAACAGAACCATGAGAATTGATGAGATTCTTGTCCTGAAAGACTTCTGAGATCTGATGTTGCAGCTATTGATGTGCTTTATTGGTCTTTTCCTTTCTTTCCCCTCCCCACTCCTTCCTCCACACACGTCCACATTATAAACAGTGGGAAATATCTGTATCCAATAATAAAAACTTCAGTGTAATTTAATGTTGGAAATCAATACTGTATGTCCCTGATTGAATCTAGTGGTGGCAATGAAGGCTTTTATTGCCCCAGGTGGACTGGAAAACATCTGTCCCCCCAAGCCTGAAGTCAGTCACACAATATACAGTCACTACACATTTTCATTGTTCCTAATATTTTGCTGCCCAAGGCAACTGCCTGTTCTCCCTAAATGATAGAGCCAGCCTTGACTGGGTCTCCTCTGAACTTTCCCCAGAGGCATCCTATATGCTCATTCACCCTTTGACATCAGCTTTCAAAATATAAGAAATGGAAATCTTAATGAAAAGAAAGGATGGTTGAGATTCTTTTGTGTGCTTATGTGTCTAAGCGGCTATCATTTCATGACTGCATTTGATTTTTAAGACATTCCAAACTCTATCTGGAACTCTGATCCCTTTTATCTTTTTTCTTGCTTTTATAACTTCTACAAAAAAAGCTTATTTCAAGGAAAAACCTCTTAGAATTCAAATCAGTCCCTCCTGCTGCATACAAGCCTGTGTTTTCTTGAGATGCCCAGCTTAAAAGGCTTCCTTTCAATTTTCACTCCTAGCAAAATCAAAGTGAATCACAGTCCAAAAAACCTTAGTGTTTGATATTTGAATATTTGTGTTATGCTACTTCAGTAGTTCCTTTTGAAACCTGAATGATGGATGAGGAAAAATGGAACCACTAGTCATGTTGTTGACAGGACCTTGCATCCCTGATAGTTTGGAGAATTTCAGCTCAGTGAGGTACCTACAAAGGATTACTGTATCTATAATCTGCAACCAAGTCTACAGTACCAAAATCAACCCAGAACTGAGAATTACCCTTTATTATTGCCCTGAGATGGTGCAAGAGGGTCTTTAGATTCTCTTTTATTATTGAAGGCTTTAGGTGGAACCTCAGTACATAGAGTGCTGGGTTTTGGGTCAAGAATACATGAATTCAAATTTAACTTTAGGGACTTACTAATTGTATGAGCCTGGGCAAGTGACTTAACTTCTCAGCCTCAGTTTCCTCAATTGTAAAATGAAGATATATTAATAATACTTACCTTGCTGGGTTATTTTAAGGATCAAATGAGTTAAAATTATAAAAATCAGTAACAACAAAAAGAGATTAACACAATGCTTGGGACACAGTAGGTGCTATATAAATAGTTTTCCTCTTTCTCCTTCTGGCTCTGGAGTAGTAGATCCATAAGTATTCCTTACCAGGAAGCAAATGATAAATAGACAACTCTCAACTTATTTTTTCAACAGCAATGATGATAGGAGCTTCTTTCTCTCTTTTAACTAAATTTTTAAAATTAATTTTAAGATTGATTTCTCAGTAATATTTTCCCCAAATACTTATATAGTTTTCAACATTCATTTTTGTAAAACTTGGTGTTCTAAAATTTTCTCCCTCCCTCCTTTACCTCCCCTTCTCCAAGACAGGAAGCAATCTGATATAGGTTAAATATGTGCAATTTTTAAAAACACATTTCCATATTTTTCATGTTGGGTAAGAAAAACAGATCAAAAGCAAAAAACCACAAGAAAGAAAGAAATAAACAAAAAGATGAAAATACTATGCTTTGATCCACATTCAGGCTCCATAGTTCTCCCTCTGCAGGCAGACAGCATTTTCCATCCTAGATCTATTGGAATTGCCTCTAATGAGTATTTTTTAAGTGTCTACTATGTGCTAGGCACATAGAAATGAGGATATAAATATTAAGAATTAAATGATCTCAACTCTTCTAACAGGAGAGAAAATAAGGACATACATAATTATATGCAGAACCAATGTAAAAAGAAGAAATACAAAATAGTTTAGAAAGGAGGACTCTAGTAAGTGGGGCAATTCACATAGAAGAAGAAAGGAATTCTATGAGGCAGAGGTAAGAAAGAAGTGCATTTCAGGTATGGAACATGCCCAGCGCAGGGGCAAAGACATGGGAGATGCAATGTTGTGTGTGAAGAACAGAGAGAAGTCTGGGTCACAGAGCATAAGAAGGGCAGTAATATTCATTGAAGTTGGAAAGATCAGTCGGGGCTGGATAGTGAGGATTTGAAAAAAAACTAAACAGAGGACTATATATTTGATCATAGAGGGAAGAGGAAGTTACTGGACTACAATAAATAGAGGAGTCATATGTTTGGATCTGAATTTAAAGAAAATAACTTTGTCAGTAAATTGTAGGATGGGTTGAAATGGTGTGACGTTTAAATCAAGGAAGCTGATTAGGAGACATTGCAAGAATCTAGGTGAGAGGTGATAAGAGACTTAACTAAAGTGGTAGAGGTGTAAATAGAGAGAAAAAAGTCAGATGCAAAAGGTGTTGTGGAGGTAGAAAGTGCAAGATTTGGCAAATAATTTGATATGTAGGCTGAAGAAGGGTGAGAAGTCTATGAGAATGTTAAGATTATGAACCTGGAAGATAAGGATGAATAATGATTCTTTTGTTAGAAACAGGAAAGTGTAGAAGAGCGATTGGATTTTGGAGAAAAGGTAATGAATTCAATTTTGAATTAAAGATTTTTATGGGACATTCAGTTTGAAAAGTCCTATAGGGAATTGTTGATCTGAGACTGAAGGTTAAAGGATAAAGGATCTGGAAGTATAGATCTGTGATTCATCTGCTGATGATAATTCAATTCATGGGAGTTGATGAGGTCATGGAGAGATTATAGAGAGAGAAAAGAAGGATACAAAATAAAGCCTTATGGAGCACCAATGGTTAGGGGATACACATTGGATGAGAACTAGCAAAGGAAAATGAGATAGATTGGTCCTATAGGCAGGAGAAGAGAGAAGAGATCACAAAAACACAAAGAGGAGAGATATTCAGGTGGAGAGAGTAATCCCAGCAAGTAGATCAAGTAAAATGAAGATTGAATTAAAAATAGTCAGGTTTGATAATTAAGAACTCTTGATAACTTTGGAAAGAACTATTTCTGTTTATTGATGAAGTCAGAAGTCAGGTTGTAAAAATTTGAGGAATGAATGAGAGAGGAAGTGGAAGCAATGAGAGAGGCTGCTTTTTCTATGAATTTAGCTAAAAATAGAGAAAAGATATAGGATGATAGTTTGAGGGAATGGTCCTAGTGAAGAATTTCATTTAAGAATAGAGGAAAGTTGGAAATGTTTCAAGGTGTTAGGAAGAAACAGTTGAAAGGGAGAATTTGAAGATCATAAATAAAGGCAATGATTGTTGAAATCTTTGAGAGAAGACAGAAGAAGAGATTCAAATGAACACACAATTGGGTTGGCTTTGGCAAGAATAAGAGCTATTTTATTGTTAGAGACAAGGGGAATGGAGAAGAATTAGGGATAACATCATGGGATTTTGTGATGAAGAGAAGAGAGAAGAGTCAGTTTATTTAGAAGATCCTTAATTTTTTTTTTCATGAATTAGGCAATGTCCTCTAAAGAGGGAGATGGAAGTGTTGGAGGTTTGATCAGAGAAGAGATAGTGTAGAATAATTTTTTAGAGATGTGATAAAGGGAATTAATTAGGATTCAACTAAAGGATTGTTTTGCAATTTGCCTGGAGTTTTTTGAAATTTGATAATATGAATTTATAAAGTATTTACTCAGCATGATTATATGATTTCTTTCAATTCTGTTCAGCAAAACATGAATAAGAATGGAGGAAACAAATAATAGGAATAATCCAGGACTGAGGTCCATCAAGGAATAAACAGATGGTTGGCAGAATAGAGGACACTGTGAGGTTAACTTAGTTGTCTAACTATATGATATTGGAAAAGGAAAAAGTGAACTCATTGCAGAATTAATGGACAAAAATAACTGAGGGTGGAAGGATTGGCAGTCAACATGAATTCAAGGAAGAGATTTAGGAGTGATGAGGTAAAGGAAGAGATGGAATGATAGGAAATCATGATCTGATAGAGAAAAGTCAGAGATTTTGATTAAGGAAATAGAACACCTGTAGGTAATGGTGGGTTTCAGAGTGTGACCAAACCCACATGGTTGAGCTAGAGAGAAGAAGGATGTCATGGGATATAAGGAGATTGGGAAATTACTTCATATGAGTAAAATGTCTTTTGGATAAGAGAACCTGACTTTGATGGGAAAATCATAGATACTGCACCCTATGCTTTCTAATATTTTTATGTCATAAATAGCTTATTATGAGTTAACTGATAAGATTAATTTCAGACACCAGGAGGACCCAGGGGAATGGAACACAGGTTCTATTAGTGAATTGAAAAAGCAGGGAGTGAGGGGAGGATAGGAGAGAGAGGTGGTTAAGAACTAAGAGGAACATAGATTTTAGAATAGAAGGGACCTTAGAGAATATCTACTATCCATCAGTTATTTTATTTTATTTTTTTGGCTGAGGCAATTGGAGTTAAGTGACTTGCCCAGAGTTACACAACTAGGAAATATTAAGTGTCTGAGGTCAAATTTGAACTCAGGTCTTCCTGACATTAGGGCTATCCACTGTGCCACCTAGCTGCCCCACAGTACTTTCATTTTGCTTATGGGAAAACCAAGACTCAGAGAGAAATAATTCATAATATTAGAATTTGAGCACAGATCCTCTAACAAGATGAAATCAATTCTCATAATTCTGTGATCATTCCTATACAGATGATAACCAGATCTACTTATTCAGTCCTAAGACTGAATTCATTATCTATTCTCCCAAATTTTCCCCTCTTCTTTCTCTTTCCCTTCCCCTATTCAAGAAAACCACTATTTTCCTAGTCACCTAGATTCATTATCTAGATGCAATTTTCCCTTCTTATTCTTTCACCATCATGCTCAACAGTCACATTGAATCAGTTCTTAAATTCTTGTTGATTGTGTTTTTGTATCATTTTTTGTATATACTTATATATCCAACTTCCTCTTCTCTAACTGCCATCATCCTGCTGCAACTCCTGATACCTAGACTATTATAATCACCTATTGGTCATTCTTTCCACTTGAAGTATTTCTCAATGTCTATCCATCCTCTACTCATTTATCAAAGTGGTCTTTATAAAGTACAAATCTGAACATGTTATCTCCTTACCCCATTCAACAAATTCCAGTGGCTCTCTATTATCTTTAGGATCTGCTATAGATTGCATTTTTGTTTTTCTTCCTGGGTTATTTATACCTTCTGAATCCAATTCTCTCTGTGCAACAAGAAAATTGTTCGGTTCTGCACACATATATTGTATCTAGGATATACTGTAACCTATTCAGCATGTAAAGGGCTGCTTGCCATCTCGGGGAGGGGGTGGAGGGAGGGAAGGGAAAAATCGGAACAGAAGTGAGTGCTGTAAAAAATTACCCTGGCATGGGTTCTGTCAGTAAAAAGTTATCTAAAAAAAAAAGGATCTGCTATAGAGTGTTCTGTTTAACTTTCTACTTCTTTTTTCAGATGTTTTTATTTTTTAATAATAGTTTTTTATTTCTCAAAATATATGCAAAGATAATTTTCAACATTCCCTTACAAACCTCTCCCCAGACAGCAAATAATCTAAGACAGGTTAAACATGTGCAATTTTTCTAAACATGTTTCCATATTTAATCATGTTGCGCAAAGAAAAATCAGATCAAAAAGGAAAAAAGAGAAAGAAAAAAACAAGCAAGCAACAAAGATGAAAATACTATATTGTGATCCATCTTTAGTCCTCATAGTCCTCTCTCTGGATTCAGATGGCTCTCCCCATCACAAGTCTATTAGAACTGGCCTGAATCACCACATTGTTGAAAAGAGCCACGTCCATCAGAGTTGATCATCACATGATCTTGCTGTTGCTGTGTACAATGATCTCCTGGTTCTCTCATTTCACTTAACATCAGTTCATATAAATCTCTCCAGGCCTCTCTGAAAATCATCCTGCTGATTATTTCTTATAGAACAATAATATTCCATAATATTTATGTATCATAACTTATTCAGCCAATCTCTGACTGATGGGCATCCATTCATTTTCCAGTTCCTTGCCACTACAAAAAGGGCTGCCACAAACACTTTTTTTTTCACATGTGAATCCCTTTCCTTCCTTTATGATCTCTTTGGGATACAGACCCAGCATCAAAGGGTACGCACAATTTTATAGCCTTTTGGGCATAGTTCCAAATTGCTCTCCAGAAGGATTGCATTAGTTCATACTCTGTGAAACTTTTAAAGCCCTTCCTAACCTCTCTACTTTCTACCTTTTCAGTCTTCTTACAACCTACTCCCTTCCCCAAACGCTGGGGTCTAGTGATACTGGCCTTCATGCTGTTCCTTGCACAAGACATTCCATCTTCTAATTCCATGAATGTTCATTAGCTGTCCCCCAAGCTTGGAATTAATGGGCAGCCAAATAGCACAGCAGATAGAGTGCTGGGTCTGGAGTCAGGAAGGCTCATTTTTCTAAGTTTAAATCTGGCCTCAGATACTTAACTTAGCTGTGTGACCGTAGGGAACTAACTTAATCTTGTTTGCCTCAGCTTCCTCATCTGTAAAATGAGCTAGAGAAGGAAATGGCAAAATACTCCAATATTTCTGCCAAAAAACCTTCCAACTGCGTCACAAAGAGTCATACATATCTGAAATGACTGAACAACAAAAATGCCTAGAATTATCTTTCTTTTCATCTCTACTTCCTGGCTTCCCTGGCTTCTTTCAAGCCCCAGCTAAAATCCCCTACTTTTACAAGAAGTTTTTCCCAATACCTCTTAATCCTCTTGCCTTCCCTTAACTGGACTATTTCCAATTTTACATACATACATACACACATACACACACACACACACACACACACACACACACACATATACACATACACACACATATATGCAAATACATAGATATTATATACACATATATAATAAACAATATATACTATATAAATATGTAGTACATATTGTTTCCTCTAGTAGACAATTAGTTCCTGAAAACAGGAACTTTCCCACTTCCTTCCCCGCCTCTGCTTTCTTCCTATTCCTAGTGCTTAAACTAATACCAGATGCATAGTTGGAGCTTCTGGAGACTTGACCAAGAACAATGCTCTTTCCACTATATTATAATGATTATAGTGCAGATGTAGTACTGAGGGGGAGAACTTAGGCAGTCAAGGGACATGAGGACATTGGAAAGAACAATATAAATGAAACAGAAAGGAGATGATAATAGACTTAATTTTTTTTTGTCAATTGTGCTTAGGACTGGTAATTTGATAGCAAAATTAATAGTTAACTCAAGAAGACCTGGTTTCAAGTTCTGTATTAAGCATATACATGAAAAATGTGAACAATGCTTTGTAATTATAAACTGCTATGTCAATCAATAAATATTTAAGTGCCTAGTATGTGCCAGGTACTGTGTTAAGCACTTTACAGATATTATTTAATTTCATTTTCACAATATCCTTGAGATACAGATGCTATTATTGTCCCCATTTTACAGTTGAGGAAACTAAACAGAGGTGAATACTTCTAATAATTATCTGAAGCTGGATTTGTGCTCTGGTCTTCCTAGCTCCAGGCCCAGTGCTCTGCACCATGGCACCATTTAGTTGCCTTGTTGGTTGGTTTTTGTCATTACCGTTATATTATGACTGGACTTACAATTTCATCAGTGTAGAAATCTCCCAGTGAAGAACTTCACTCTACCAATCCAGATTGAACACCCTTCTGCAACTTATGTTTTCAGATAGTTGTCTGGAGCATTGAGAAATTAAGGAAATCACTCAGGGTCATGCAGCTAATATGTGTTTGAGGTAGAACTTGAATTTGGCTCTTCTTGGTTGTTTGCTGTTTATTCACTACATTATAAAGCTTCCATCTCCCTCCTGCATCTCCTCTGCCTTCTTTTCCTCCTCATTCTTCTCACTTTATAACTGATAATGTACATATAGAAATAGTCTGGAGAGAAGTTATTCTTTGGTTGTTTTGTTGTTGAGTTGTTTCTGTCATGTCTGACTTTGTGACTCCATTTTTTGGCATCAATGAATAAATCCAGGCTCTTGGACTTTTGTGTATTTTAGTAGTTATTTCCCATATTTATCATTATCATCATCATCTCATTCATCTAATTTTTTTTCGATGAAGTTCAGATAGAAATGATCTTGGGACATAATGCTATCCTGATATATTTTTTTTCCATTTAGTATTATGTGGATTCTTGCACAAGTAATTAAAATAACCATTTTTGTGAAGTTGAATAGAAGTATTGGATCTATGCTTATTTTCTGTACAATTATTGAAAGCATGTTTGGTATTATTCTAAGGAACAGATAGGACAGCAGGTATGATAAATACCTTATTCTCTTCCCACATGATTTTGATTTCTGCTAGATTTCTGTTTTTAGATCAAGGTTTTCCTAAGCTTTTCCCTCTGTAAAATGTGATAATTATTAATCTTTGGTATAGTGAAATTTGTTAAAAACATTGTTATCGAGTTTTTGTCAAGTTTTTGTTAATCAGGGCTGCGTCTGGTTAATTGCAGCTATGTTTTGTTTTGTTAGTGATAATGGCATGGTTTTAGGAAGCTTATTGGTTGAGTTCTCCAGAATAATTTGAGGTATGTATTTGTGGCATGGGGATTTATTATCTGATGGCCCATAACAGATAGGGAACTTTTATTTTATTATTCTAGAGACTAGGGTTATACCTCATTATTTACTCAGGATCATGCAGCGAGTATGTGTTGGAGGTGGACTAGATTTTTATAACCTGTGAGAACTTATCATTTCTCCTGCTCCCCTACTTAATTTATTATGATCTCTAAGACCAGATTCTCTAAGCATGTCCCTTGTGTAATTTCTGAGGTTTAAATGATATGGTCCTGAATTGACGGCATAAGCCCCTCTGTCTTTACAAACAAATTTGCATGATTCATCAATTTTTTAGATGCTTCTTTGTTGACATACTGTTGACTGAGCTCATGCAAATGTCTTAATTTGTTCTTGAATCTTAGCTATTTTATAGATTCTGACCACAGGTATACTATTTTTTGGTAATTTATTTTTGTAATTTTGGTTACATTTGACATTTATTATCAATTTACATAGGGTAGCTAGTAGCTGAGGTAGCTACAGTGATTGAAACATTGGGCTTAGAGTCAGGAAGACCTGAGTTCAAATGTGGCCACTGTTACTAACCAAACTGTTGTCCAGATATAATATTGATCAACAAAACATTTTAACAATGTTTTTTAAGAGATGTCATTATAGCAAGTATTAATAATAACCAAGCTTTTCAGAATGAAAAGTTTTCAAAACATAGAGATCTAGCAGAGACCAAAATCTCATGATCTTAGACAAGTCACTTAACTCCCTCTATAATAGAGATAATAATACCTCACAGAGTTATTGAGAGAATTAAATGATAAAATATTGGTAAAGATCTTAGCATAGTGACTGGCACAAAGTAGCAGCAATAGAAATGTTATCATCATCATCAATTATTATTGTTGTTATTTATTGCTTAGTGAAATGATTAATGTGTGCTTCTTCCAAAAGCATGTTAACAGGTTTTTGACCTATTTGTCTTATGCTCAGAAATGTCTATTATTCATTTTATTCTTTTTTGTGAGTACGTATTAATCTTTTTATAGTTGCTTAAGATAATGGGTACTTCTTCATTTATATTTTATGGGGTTTTGTCAGGATACTTTCCAAATTTATTATTGCCAGTTTTATGGTTTATAACATGTACATTAAACTTGGTTTTGTAGATGTATTAATAAATACATATCTCATCTTTGATTTTAAGATGCCAGTGAATCTATCAAAATGCCAAGTCAAAGCTTTCTCATTCATATATTTATATTTGATATGTTTTGCCTAGAGAATCCTCCTGAATTCAGGATCCCTGTAAGTTTTAACAAACTAAACCACAGCCTTCTCCTTTGTATCTTTATACTTATATGTCCTGTCTATAGAAAACCAAGATATTTGCAGATATCATCTTCGTTCAGTGGTTTGCTATGAACTCTGGATACAGTTGTGAAGCATTCACCATTTAATTTTCTTAATATATGTTAAAAATTTTACACTTATTGAGTCTAAATGACAGAAATATTTTACTGTTTAATGTGAATCATTTGGTAGAATCATATAGCTTGACATAATTCACATACATCCAGTGACTAAATTTTTTTTCCAACTTCCTTTTTAATTAAGAAGTCAAACTTAGTTCTAATAGGAATAATAACAGGTTTCTCAGGCGTGATTGTAATATACTTAAACTATTAATCTGAAAAATACTGTTTTAAAGAATTGTTCTGGACAAAAATGTGTTCATGGCATGTTTTATATAGAGAATAATTTTCAATATGAATATCAAATACTCTAGCATTCTCACTACATTTGAATATTTTCTATATTTGCAGTAGATGGATAAGCCTTATGTGCAGAACTTAGTTGAAGGCTTTGTGGCAATCAACAAAAGCAGCACATATGTCAGAGGACCTTCTGGCAGCTTGTTCAATAATTATCAAACAGATAATTGCTTTATACACCTTTGAGACTTTTTGGCACACCTGTTTTTTTTCCTCAGTTAAAATAACTTTTTTTTTTTACATATACAGATTTTTAAAAAGTGATACAAGATGCAGATGTTTTGTGTAAAGTTAACAAACATATGACTGACTGAATTTGGAGGGGCCAATAATGTCATATTTTGGTAATACATATATGATAGTTTTGTTAATAAAGGTGGATTTGGGTTTATATTTGAGAGGAAATTAATAATGTGCTTTATCAGGAATTCATATGCCGTTAGACATTTGAGTCAATAATAATTGACTTTATTCAGCTCTATCATTTTCCAGTTTGGAGATAAGATAGAATTCTAGTTATCTCCCTTCATATCAATGCCAAAACTTTCTTATTTTATGTGTTTGTATTATGGTATTTTTTTTTTTTTTACAACTGTATAGATGATCAGAAAACTTCCACAGCCTTCCTTTGGGGTTCTATCTCACCTCCGATTTTTTTTTTAACTTTGCAAGACTATGTAGAAAAATAAAATAAAATGATATTGAATTACTGATTTTTTTCTTTCTTATGTTTTGACATTTGATTTCAATTGCTAATGAAAGGAATTAGACTTCAGTTTTCCAAATTACTTTTTTTTTGAATTTGTTTTTGCTTTAATTGAGCTATATGCTGTTCAATTTTTCTAATGCTGTTACAATCTCAAATCTTTAACAGATTTCTCACATTGCTTTTGCCATGTTTGGTCTGACACCTATTTTTGGGATATTCCTTAGTAGAGAGGCAGCATAGTATGGTAGGTAAAGCATTAGATTTTTAATTAGAAAGATATGACTTAACTCTGCTTCACATATACCTGTCATCATACCTATCATCTTTATGATCCTAGGCAAGTCACTTAACTTGCTAGCTGTATAACCTCAGCAAATCACTTAACCTCTTTATCTGCCTCAGTTTTCTCATCTCTGAAATAGGAATAATAATAGTATCTACTTTATAGAATTATTATGAAGATGAAATGAGACAATGTATATAAAATGCTTTGTAAAATTTAAATGCTATATATAAATAATTATAATAGGAACAAATATATAATATAATATATAATAATAACAAATATAATGATTGATACTAATGTTATTACTAATAAATAACTCTTTTCTTCCTTTTCTGATTGTTTATATGATGTGACAGTTACATATAGTATTGTGTGCAAGCCATGAAAATATTTTCTTTCTGCCAGAGAATAATTTCAGTCAGTCTGAATTTTTTGGTAAGAATTTTTTGCAATTACTCTGTTTTGGGTATAATTGCTCAAAACTCAAACTCAAAAAATGGCTTCTTGAAATTTCAGTGTATGTATTCCTTCTCCTTTTCAAAATCATTTGATGCACTAGAACTATTTTGTCACTCATTTCATTATTAGGCATACTTTTTGGAGTTTTTAATTAAGCAAATCTTTTTTTTTAAATTTTAATAGCTTTTTAGTTACAAGTTATATGCATGAGTAATTTTACAGCATTGACAATTGCCAAACCTTTTGTTCCAATTTTTCCCCTCTTCCCCCCACCCCCTTCCCTAGATGGCAGGATGACCAATACATATTAAATATATTAGGGTATAAATTAAATACAAAATAAGTATACATGTCCAAACCATTATTGTGCTGTACAAAAAGAATCAGACTTTGAAATAGTGTACAGTTAGCCTGTGAAGGAAATCAAAAATGCAGGCGGAGAAAAATATAGGGATTGGGAATTCAATGTAATGGTTCTTAGTCATCTCCCAGAGTTCTTTCGCTGGGCATAGATGGTTCAGTTCATTACTGCTCCATTGGAACTGATTTGGTTCATCTCATTGCTGAAGATGACCAGATCCATCAGAATTGATTATCATATAGTATTGTTGCTGAAGTATATAACGATCTCCTGGTCCTGCTCATTTTACTCAGCATCAGTTTGTGTAAGTCTCTCCAGGCCTCTCTGAAATCATTCTTTTGGTCATTTCTTACAGAACAATAATATTCCATAACATTCATATACCATAACTTATTTACCCATTCTTCAATTGATGGGCATCCATTCAGTTTCCAGTTTCTGGCCACTACAAAGAGGGCTGCCACAAACATTCTTGCACATACAGGTCCCTTTCCCTTCTTTAAGATCTCTTTGGGATATAAGCCCAGAAGTAACACTAAGCAAATCTTTTTAATGACATGAAGTTCTTCAGATTTTCTTTCTTCGCATTTTTGTGATTCCTTGAGTTTTTTAGTTATTTCACATATTCTAGGGTTAGGGATGAAGTTATATTTATGGTTGTCAAACACCAGTTAGCAGTTGACTTGGGAGTTGAGGGTGCCATTACCAAAAATCTGTATGAATTTCTTGACTATAAATGCGTAGTACATATTAACTCCATAATAAATACTTATTGATTGATTGAAATCTGGTTTGAATTCTATTATGATAAAGTTTTGGTGCATAATGAAAGCATTTATGTCCAACTTGTTTCATATAAGATTTCTTACTGGTCTATACCCATATACCTTGCACCAAAGCATTCTTAGCGCTTGGAAAATTGGTATTATTTGTGTTGAAGAGCCTTGCCAATTTATGGCACCACAACATAAAGGGAAGCCATTAATTCTTCCACTCTCTATGTCAAACTGATCACTGGGGCACCTTCAAATAGGGAGACAGCCTGTAACCGTATACTACCTCATGTATTTCTTTGACTTGAATCACACCAATCATCAATCAGTGATATTTCCAGGGCCTAATTCACCATGGTTTGAAGGCCCATTTCCCCATAAGTCTTTATAATTCTCATAAAACTTTCATGGTATGAAAAGTCTCTACCTTATCTTATCTAGTCTGGTCTTCTCTTACTTTGTTCTCCTTCTTACCTCTACTACAAGGCATGTATGATGGATTAGACTTTGAGGGAGATATTATTATGCCATTAAAATGATTTAACATTGCCCTTATGAAAGTAATGCTTTCCTAGACTTCAAAAATGCCTTGACTATGCCAAAGACTTGTTTTGGCCTATCTTAAATAGCTAGGAAGGTTTTTGTCTGAGTCTCTGATATTCAAAGATCAGCCCAGTGAAGTTCAGAGAAATTTATCACTGGAATGGGTAATGACTAACTAAGTGATGAATATGTTTTTGGCCACAGTGACTCAGAAAGGCCATGTACTGGGTTTGGAGCCGGCATGTCATCTGTGTAAAGGAATTGATCCATACTAATGATGCTCAGAAGGACTAAAATGTTATTATTCTTAAGAATGGAGCAGATCTTCCTGTGAAATGACCACTGATAGCATCATTGAAACAAACTTTGTCCTTGTTCTTCCGATCGTTAAGGACATCCTGAAAGTAAGCTATTTCACTAATAGGATAGCTATGTAAAGGATTTAGAACTTTGAAAAAAATAAAATATATTTGAGTATATCTGCTGAGCTTAAAAGTGATCCAGATGGGCTTTCCGATTTTCTTCTGTATTTGATGTTTATTTTTTAAAACAAACTGGCAGGATCTTTATCCATTCACATTTCAGTCCTGAGGCTTAAAAAGTTCCCCATCATATTTTGCCTTAAGAGCAATGAGTGTCCCTATCAAGCCTGGCTTGCTCTGGACAGCTGTGAAAAAAACAGGGAAAGAAACAGTGTGCTCTGAACATTTGTTCTTTGTTGTATACATCCTTTAGAGGGCAGCTGGTCTGAATCATCTCGGAGAAGATGCTGTACAGCTGTTTCTCTAGAGCATCACCTGAGGCAAACTGAACAGCCCATCATCTCAGTATATCCTCCTGATCCTGGCAAGCCATTTTGTCCTTAACTCTGTCATGTATAATCACTAAAGATTAGTGTTTATCTGAATCTTCTCTCATAGTACAACAATACAGGAGCTTGTTCTCAGGAGTTTCAGGGACAGCATTCCATTGTCAAAGATTTTTCCTACCTCCCTTTTTTGCTTCCATTTTCCCAGGGTTTCTATGACAACCTTTTGCTCTGGTGGCAGCTCCAGGATTATTACTATCATTACAGTTATTTCTTCTGATTACTATTGTTGCTTATTGTCATCAACCTCATCTTTGGCTGTCATTTAGTCACATCCTGGACCTCAACACCTGGCCTTAGGGGAATGTGTTCTCTTAACATTTGAAAAGAAAAAAATTAGAATGTAAATCCCAAAAGATTACCTGCCCTGCAATTATCCTAGATCAGGGTTTCTTTTTCTCTATTTTTAGCCAACAAAGTAAATTTCCAACTCACACTAATCTTCCCAGGATGCAGAGTGTGAAGAAGCTGTCATGACACAGCTTATAGATAAGACATCAAAACAGGCTTTTTTTTTTTTTTTTGAAAGGGAAGAGGATGTGGGGAATTTATAGCTCTAAAGGAGTCTAATTGTGTATCAGTAAAAAAGAAAAATAGGCATTGAGAAATATTTTTCTTCCATTTTAAGTTATAAAAACCTCACCTGATTTATAATTGTTCCAGTGGAACATAAGAAAATATTTCAGGGTAGGATGGTGAGGGGCAGTGTGGTAGAGTGTTAAGAATGTTTGTTTAGAAGTCAGATAAAATCAAATACAGCTTCTGTTGCATACTAACTGTGATTAAGCTTTACTTTTCTCATTTGAAAATGGAGATAACAATTGAATTAACTACACAGAATTGTTGTCAATATCAAATCAAATTATATATATATATAAAACACATATGCCTACATACACATATATATGTACATGTATGTATCTTCAAAAACCTTAAAGCAATATATAAATGTCAGCTATTATTATTTCAGGGGGTATTAGCATTATGAAACTTTTATATAACTTCAAACCCTTTCACATTATATTACATAAATTTCTCTATTTTCTTTCTAGATCTTTAATAGTAAATCTACCATTTTAATTAAAAGATGGAAATACTGTTAAAGAATGCCACAAATGCTTTTGACATGAAATTGTTAATCCGTGACTGGAATTATTTAGTCCAAGTTATTTTCCATTGTCCATATCATAAAATCACAGAATGTCAGACCTGGTTAAGTTTTATTTATTTTTTTATGTTTCACTTGGTGTGAACAATGGCAGTAGCTAGTCAACCCATTTTTTTGTTTACTCAGTTTCAATTTCTTCCTAGAAACTTATGCAATGGGGCTACATTTGCATAGAATTATGATGTTGGGATAGCCTGCCCAGGTCCCTAATCCGAAAGACTTCTTCCTCTTCCTTTTGCCAGCAAGGCAATTGAATTCATATTTTAGACTTTAGGAAAGGAGGGTCTATAACTTTCCTTGGTAATTCCTTACAGGACTTAATCAAATTATACCTTTTTGTTGCTGTTCTTCAGTCATTTTTGTTGTGTCCCATTGGAGTTTTCTTGCCAACGATACTGATTGTTTTCAGCTCAATTACAAATGAGGAACTGAGGCAAATAGGGTTAAGTGACTTGTTCAGAGTCATGGAGTTAGTAAGTCTTTGAGTTTAGATTTGAACTCAAATTTCCTGACTCCAGGACTAGTCCTCTATGCACTGTGCCACCCAGATGCTGTTTTTTTTTTTTTTTAACCTTACTTAAATCTGTTATCAGCATTTGAGTCTATATCTCTTTCCTTGCTGAAGAAAAAAAAATTTTTTTACACATTTTCTGAGTAAGCTCCTTAAGAGCAGGGATGTTTTCATGTTTGCCTTTACTCACCAGCACATAGCAGAGTGTCTAGAAATTCTAAATGCTTTATAGGTGCTTAATTGAGTAATCTATCAAATGCAAGAATTCATCATTGAGTAAATCTAAATTTTTTTTCTTTTGACTAAATAATTCAAATTTCATTAACCTTTCCTTATAATCAAATGAATTTCTTTATGAGCATTACTCACCTCTAAATAATAAACCACCTACTTTTAAAATTTAATTAAAAAAATTTAAATTACCTTTTCCCCCAAATGCACACAACAGTTTTCAACATTCACTCTGCAAAACCTTATATACTAAATTTTTTCTCCCTCCTTTCCTCCTACTCCCTCCCCTAAATAACAAGTAATTGAATATAGGTTAAACATGTGCAATTCTTCTAAACAAATTTCCACACTTGACATGCTGCACAAGAAAAATCAAATCAAAAAGGAAAAAATGAGAAAGAAAAAAGCAAGCAAGAAAACAACAACAAAAAAGGTGAAAATACTATGTTGTGATCCACATTCAGTCCCTACAGTCTTCTCTGTGGATACAGATGGCTCTCTCTATAATAAGTCTATTGGAATTGACCTGAATTCACTTCATTGTTGAAAAGAGCAAAGTCCATCAGAGTCAATTATCACATGTTATTGTTGCTATATACAATGTTCTCTTGGTTCTACTCATTTCACTTAGCATCATTTATGTAAATCTCTCTAAGCTTATCTGAAATCATCTGGCTGATTGTTTCTTATAGGACAATAATATTCCATTACATTCATATATCATAACTTATTAGCCATTTCCCAACTGATGGGCATCCACTCAGTTTCCAGTTCCTTGTGTCTACAAAGGTGCTGCTACAAATATTTTTTTGGCACATGTGGGTCCTTTTTTCCTTTTTTATGACCTAGTAGAGACACTGTTGGATCAAAAGGTATGCAGAGTTTGGTGGTCCTTTGGGCATTATTCCAAATCGCTTTCCAGAATGATTGGAACAATTCACAACTCCACCAAAAATTAGTCTCCCGGTTTTCCCACATCTCTTCCAACATTTATCATTGTCTTCTTTCTATTATCTTAGTCAATTTAAGAGATGTGTAGTGATACCTTAGAGTAGTCTTACTTTGCATTTCTCTAATCAATAGTGATTTAGAGAGTTTTTTCACGAGTAGAAATGGCTTTTTTTTGTCTGAAAATTATCTACTTATATCCTTTGACCATTTATCAATTGGAAAATGGTCCAATATTTTTATAAATTTGAATCCATTCTCTATATGTTTTAGAAATGAGAACTTTATCAAATGAGGCCTTGGATATAAAAATTTTCCCCCAGTTTATTGCTTCCTTTCTAATCTTGTCTGCCTTGGTTTTGTGTGTACAAAACATTTTTAATGTAATATAATCAAAATTAACCATTTTGCATTTCATAATGTTTTTCTAGTTTTTTGTTGGTTATAAGTTCCTTCTTTGTCCATAGATCTGAGAGGCAGACTATCTATCCCTTGTTCTCCTAATTTGCTTATAATATCACCCTTTATCTCTAAATCATGAACCTATTTTGGTTTTGTCTTTATATAGGTAAACCACCTACTTTCAAACAACAATGCCATGTTGATGAATTGCCTTGAACTTAAAATCTACTATTTCCTATGGACAATTCTAATGCATTTTAAGAATGGTGATTCTCTTAAAACTCTTTATCTTCATTTTCCAACAGACTTATTTATATCACTAGTCTTAGAGGGATTTTGGGATACAATTGACAACTATTTTTTTCAAATATTAACTTGGAATATGATAGAAAGTGGACTATAATATACTTTGACTGATTCAACTTTGAGGGAGAGATAAGGCAGACATTTAACCCATACTCAAACCACTACCAATGATATCTTGACTTCCACATCTCGAGACTTTGATGGAGATAGCCTAGTATCCTGAGCCTAGAGAACTTAGAAATAGCCATGCTTTTCCCCTATACCATCAGTCTTACTTCTTGACCAGGCCCTATAGCTATAATTCAAGGAAATTGCTCTTATGGAGAAGGGGTTAGTCATCCTCACTAAATGCCCATCAACTGTTAGTTTTTAGATAAGTAGTTTGTAGATAAGTGTCTGATGTCAGATTTGAACTCAGGAAGATGAGTCTTCTTAACCATAAGCCCAATACTCTATCTACTGTGCCACCTAGCTACCCTTACTTTGCTTCTTCATTTATTCTTTTAAAGAAGACAAATAAGCACATAGGATTCTTTTCCCCTTATCTCACTTACTGGTATTTTTTCCAATTATATATAAAGATAATTTTCAATATTCTGTGCTACAAGATTTTGATCCAAATTTTTCTCCTTCCCTCCCCAAAATAGTAAGCAATCTGATATAAATTATATAATCATGGTAAACATATTTCCACATTAGTCAAGCACATAGGATTTTGAGTAAATTTCTGGTTAAGCACACACATATAAAAACACAAAAAACTTTATTCTATGAATTAATCATTAAAATCTTAATAATAATTCTGGAAATAAAAGACATAGATTCTTCTTGCTAGGATCACTGGCTGAACTGTAGGTAGGTCAGATCTAGTTTATCTATTTTAGTAAAATCCTAAAATTCCTATTAAATTGAATGATGATGAATAAATTCCATGACAAACTAATATAAGTGACATCTTCTATTATAGAATCATATAGAAAGCTAAAGCAGAAACTCAGGTACAATAAAAAATGAGATTTTCATCAAAGCAACAACCATTATGACTAGAGACTAGAATATATAAATTCCAAGATTTTATTTCTAGAGGTAATAAAAGCAGAGTACTCCTTTGAGAAAGCCCAGAATGGGAATTTGGAAATCCTTGGAAATGGCAATAACAATTTGCATTGTGCTGACTGTTTCAGTGACTTCTAGCATGATGTCATAGTGTTAGATATAAATGTTCCAGGTCCAGAGACTTTAAGATCCCTAATCTGTTCTGAGATGCCAAGACAGGGTCATGAAGAGCCAATGTTTTGAACCTCAGAGATCCAGTGGGACTGAGTCCTGAGAATGGAGGATAATTCAAGAACTTGGAGGACTTCCAGATGAGACCACATGGAACCAATTACTCTGTCCAACAATGCAAGATCTTAGCCCTAGAACAAAATTAAAATTTGGGAACATAAGTTGGAGAGATGAGTAAATCAAATATCAATCAGTATAAAAATTATTACAAATAAAATTCTATAATAGTTGCCAGTAGAAACACAAAGAGAAAATGTTCCTCCCCCACAGTTTTTATAAAAATTCCTAAAAGAAATAAAGGAAGGAAAAAAAATGAAATGAAAGTCCTAGGTGAAAGAATTGGAAAGAAAATGACTTAGAAGGAAAAAAAAATAAATCTAAGCTAAAAAATGGAATTCTGAAAAAAAAAGAAAATCCCTCTTGATAAACAGAAATTAGTGATACTATAATATAGCAAGAAATGCTGGAACAAAATAAAAAGTTTGAAAAACAGAGGAAATTGTAAAATATTTAATATAAAAAGCAATTTACCTAGATAGCAGAGATAATTTAAGGATCACTGAGCTCTTTGAAAAAACAAGATTAAAAAAATAACTCAACAATAACCTGGACATTACATTTAGAATCATAAAAGAAATCTGCTGAGATTTATTAAAGTTATAGGGAAAAGTAAAGATAAAAAAAGCTGCTAATTATTTCATGAAAATAATCTCAAAAAGAAGTCTCAGGAATGTCATATCTAAAATCCAAAGGCCTCTAATCCAAGGATAAATATTGAAAATTTCTAAAATGAAACATTTCAAATATTGAGTTATTAAGAGTCAGATTCATCCAAGACTTCGAAACTTTTACCATGAACAAGAAGAGATCATGGAATATAATATTCCACAAGGCAAACATCCAATAATAATTTACCCCATAAAGTTAAGTAGATTCCTGCAAGGAAAAAATGAGTTTTTACATAATAGAAAACTTTCAAGCAGTTCTGATAAAAAAAGACCAGAGTTGAATAAGAACTTGTATGGTTTTAATTCCATGAAATGAGTTCAACACTTATATAATTTCATAATCATGATGCTAACTCAGTCCATGTCTTGATATCATTTCCCTCAGTCTACTTTGTCTACTTTCCACTCTAAATGGAAGATTAGAAGATGAATTGGAAACTCTTCCTAATGTTTTTCTTTTGTAGAAAACAGAAGTTGCTTCATTCTACTTTGCATTTGCAACTCTGCCTGATTTCAGGGTGCCCCATGATTTTCTCCTTCTCTCTCTTTCCAACTTCCTTTATGTATTATTTCACCCAATTGGATTGTGAGCTCCTTGGAGGGTTTCTTTTTTTTTTTTTTTATTTCTATCCCTAGCATTTATCACAATGAGTGGCACATAGTAGTTTTTTAAATAAATATTTATTGAATTGAATTGAATCAAATCCAGAGAAAAGTAGATTTACCTAGAAAAGTAACTTTAATTGAACAGTTTGAAGTAGCTTTATGAGGATGTAGAATATTGTTAATTCTAATAGGTGGTAAAGAAACAAATGAGCCTTCAGTGTCTTGATAGCTTTAAAAGATTTTTTAAGGAATTCATTAAGAAAAAAAAAACCTGAGGTCTGTGGCAAATATTGGTTCTGTTTTGAGGGTTTGAAAATGGAAAAAAAAGAAGGATAAAAGGAAGAATACAGGAGTGTGGAAGGGAGAAAAAAGGGGAAGAACTTGTTATTTCTCCTAAATAGGATGCATAAGAATATAAACATGAAAAAAAGCAATGAAAGAAACACAGACTTTATTACATATTGTTAAAGAAAAAGAAAACAAGCAACAAGAAATGGAGATTCAGTTGCATGTGAAATTACTTTTTTTTGTCAGCCAGTCAGTTAACAAGAATTTTTAAAGTGTTCACTATGTGCCACACACTGTGCTAAGTTCTGGGAATACAAATACAAGCACAAAGAAAAATATTTCCTGTCCTTAAATAGATTACAATCTAATGGGAGAAGGTAGTACATAAAAAGAAGCTGAAAAGGAATGTGTGTGTGTGTGTGTGTGTGTGTGTGTGTGTGTGTGAAAGACAGATGGAGAGACAGAGGGAGACACAGAGAGAGAGAAATAGGAAAGGAGGGAGGGATGGAGGAAGGGGAGAGACACACAAAGAGAGAGAGAGACAGAGACAGAGACAGAGACACACAGAGAGACAGAGACACAAAGAGAGAGACGGAAAGGGAGGGAGGAAAAGGGAGGGGAGGACAGGGAAAGGGACAAGGAGAGGGAGAGAGAGAGAGAGAGATACAATGTCTCTGGAGATAACTGAAACTAGTTCAAGGACATGGTAGGGAAAGTCCAGGGATGGTTAGGTGATGCAGCAGATAGAATGTGTGAATTGGAGTGAAGAAGACTCATCTGAGTTCAAATCTGACTTCTGACTCTTACTAGCTGTGTAATCCCGGGTAAGTCACTTAAATATATTTCTTTCAATTTCCTTATCTGTAAAATGAGTTGGAGAAGGAAATGACAAGCCACCCCAGTATCTTTTCCAAGAAAATCCCCAATACAGTCAGACAAAACTGAAATGACTTAACAACAACAGAAAGTCTAATCACCAAAGAGCAGTGATTACTGATAGACTTAGATACTTAAATAGAGTTTCTAGAAGATATATACACACATAGAGTCACAGAGAGTGACAGAGACAGAAACAGAAAGGAAGGATTCATTGTGATCTATGTGTATGAAGAAACTTTTTTTTTTGGTGTTAAAGTTCAGAATTTAAAAATGTACACACAAAATCCATAAATTTTCCTTTAAATAATATGGGTTCTTGGGTGTAAATGGGCCTTCCTTGACATGAGGTCATGTAGCCTTCTCCACTTCTAACCAAAGAGAAAAAAAAAAAAGAGAGAGAGAAAGAGAGAGAGAGGAAGAGGAAGAAGTGGGGAGGAAGGGAGGAAAAGAAGGAGGAGAGGGAGAGGGAGGGAGAGAGAGAGGGATCCATTTGATTTCTTGTCTGACCACTTGAAAAACTTTTTTTTTTCTAGTAGCTGCTTCAGGAGAGGGTAGAAAGAAATCAAAATCTGCAATGTGTGTGTTTTTACGGTAAAAAGAACTCTCAATTTGGAGTAACAGTAGCCAATTTAAATGTCAATTGCTCCACTTGCTGCCTGAAACATGTGCAAATCTCTTCATATTTCTGGATTCCAATTTCCTCATTGGTCAAATGAGGGTGCATAACTATATGATTTCCTAGGCTTTTGTCTATGATCTCATGTTCTTAAAAAATATTTCTTTTGAAATGGAATGTTGCATCATCTTGACCAGGCGAAAAGCACTAAGATGTGGCACCCTAAAGTTAAATTTACTTAACTTGCTTAATTACAAATTTCAAATTTCAACACAAACCTAATAAAAAAAATCACATGTTATAAAGAACACTTCAAAAATTTATTTTAGATCCTTAGCACAATATAATTTGTATGGTTGATTTAGATAGTGCTCTATTTTCAAAAGTTTTTTTTTTCATGTAATTTAAATGGAAGAGACATATATGTGTATATCTATCTGTCTATCTACATAGATATATCTATATCCCTACCCCCTCATTCCATTTTGTGTTCATTTTTTAGTGGATTATCTTGGTTTTAACAAAAATTCTTGGCTGAGAAGAAAAAAAAAGCCTATTCCATAGATAAAGAAGTGGAGAAATAGAAATTATGTCTAATATACAAATCAGTGGATTGAATCCATTGCTTTTGTCGTTTTACAGCGATTCACAGAAATGTTCTTTATCTAGTCCAGGTAATATGCTAACTCAGACACTTCTTTTATCAACTCTATGGTCTTTATAAGTAGGTGAGAGAGTTCCTTTAAAATGAATGAAAGAATAGAAAAAATGATGTGCTGACTAACTGTTAGAGAATAAAATGAATCATAATAATGTAAGGAAGAACATGTAGAAATGAATGTAATGATAGAAATTAAAATGACATCTGACAATTACTTTCAATTTGAACTGAGGTGAAGAAATTCAGAATTACAATACTCTTGGGATTAAACTTTGATGAGATGAAAATGTCATTATTGTTGGATAAGAATTTTTTCATTTTAGTTAGAAGAATTATAAATGATTGAGCTACATTATACTTGTACCACGAGGCTGAATAATCCACATTAGTATTTCTCAACTTTTCCTTCTTATAGCTTGCTAGAGAAAGTCTAACACCTTCCAATTCTGAGTTCTTCTGTGGATATTTCAGTTAAGATTCTATTTATAATTGGAAGGGAAAAGTCAAGTCCTTTCTGATAATTCTTCATTTTGATTCTTAGTTCATTGGCTCCCATGGTTTTCAGTTGTCATTCATCTCTATATAGATAAAATTCTCAGATCTAATATAAATCCTCACTTCTTTCACATCTCCAGCTGTCTACTGGACACCTTGAATTGGATATCTCATAATCATCTTAAATTCAATATGCCCCAAACTCTCACTTCCCTGCCCCTATATCTTATCAGCAATCAAGTCTTTTCTTTTCTGTCTTTGTGACATCTTTCTTATTTATTCTCTTCTCTTGAATACTTTGCATACCGCTACCACTTGGGTACAGACCAACGTAATTTTATTCCTGGATTATTGGAATAGCTTGCTGGTTGGTCACCCTCTCCTCAGTCTTTCCCTACTTTAACCCATCCCCAATTCAGATGTTATTTTTATTTTCCATAGGTTTGACCATGTCAACTCCTTCTTAAATAAATTCTTATGATTTCCTTTTATCTGCAGCATAAACTATAAAATCATCTATCTGCCTTCCACAGCCCTTCATTATCTGACTGCTTTCTACCTTTTATACTTTTCTCTTCTCCACATAGTCTGCAATAGATACTGACCTTCATTCTATCTTTCACACAACACATTCCATCTTCTGACTAAACATTTTATCCATATGTGGAAAGTACTCTTTCCTCATCTCTGCCTCTGACCTTCAATTCCCATATTCTACAAGAAACCTTTCCCAGTCTTTCTTAGTGTTTTCCATCTTGATTATTTCCATTTTATCCTATATACATCCTATTTGTATAGAGTGGTCTCCTCCATCAGACTGTGAGCTCCTTGAGAGTAGAAACTGTCCTTTGTCTCTCTTTGTATGCCTAATGCGTAGCATAGAACCTGGCACATAGTGGGTGATCAATAAATCGAGTTGACTGACTGACAAGTGCTGACATTGAATGGTTAGTATGGCTGAATCTCTCTCTCCAGGAAAGTATTTCAAGGATCTTGAGCCAGATTTCTTTTTTTGGAGAAATGCATCAGTTAGAAAATTTCACAAGACACTCCAAGTGAGATTTCTGTCCTTCTTTCAGCAGGACAAAAAATCAATACATTGTAGCTTGATTTTTGAAATGGAGAAAAGGACTCACATTTGTTTTAAGAGAATATTGATAATTTAGTTCTTTGGAGCACCAATTGTATGGGTTCACTAGGAAGAAGTGTGACCTTATACAAAGCTTACAGCTCCACAACATGTCATAACTACTTCCTATGTAGCCTTTGTCTGTTGTTGATTGATTGTTGTCTTTTCTTGAAGAAGACCAAAATTATATCACTATGTTAGAGTCAAGTTAGTGTATCTGTGTCTGATCAGACCAATGAGTTCAGATTGCTCTGCCAAGGTCGGACACAAATAGTTCCTATGAAAATTTGGGATGGGTTCTCTGACTTTAGGCATCTTGAGTTTCTTTTGGGCTACTTCAACTCTGCTTTGTTCATAGAGCACAACACCTTCTCTGATGAGGGCACGCCATGCTAGGCAGTCCTGTGCTAGTGTCTCCCATCTTATACAATCAAGTCTAAATTTCTTAAGACAAATCTTGAGAGTGTCCTTGTATTGCTTTTTTCTGACTACATTGTGAGTGTTTGCTCCGTGTGAGTGCTCCAGAAAATAATCTTTTTCTTTTCAAAGTGTATATCTGTCATTTGAACAATGAAGTTAGAAACAACAACAGCAGTGGTCATTTGAAGACTTGTGCATCTCATGATCTTTCTTATCACCAACACTGATACTTAGAAGGCACTTAATAAATGCTTGTTGAGTGATAACTTGTTTATTGAGATATATATATATATATGTATATATATATTTCTCCATTCTTCATTGAAGGAATCTTACAGTTTCATTTTGGAATAATTTTTTCTAGAATAGTTGACATCTTGTTGATACTGTTCTTTGATATTTTAGTTGGAAAGATGTATAGGATAGCTTATAAAAACCCTTAAAAAGGGAGTATATATTTGTTGTCTGATAAAATAATACTAAATTTTCTTTACAAAACAAAGTTCTTCGTATTTTGATAGGATTGTCTGAGGGTAAGCCTTAATATCCATGTTGATCATTTCTTGAGTCAAGCATAGTTGTCTTCATTCCCTCATTAAAATACTCAAATATATTTCTTGACTGGTTGAATGATTACTGATATTTAAAAAATAACTTTTGTTAACTTTAAGGAAGGTTATTAAAGATTAATAAGTTAAAGATTAAAGCACAGCAATGGACATTTAGCATTAAAGTGTAAGGAAGATATATAGGTGAAAAAAAAAAACCCAGTGGGCTTGAGGAAAAGGTTTTGTTATCAACCAATTAAATTTTTAAAAGACCACATATTTAACTTTTGAATTCCAAATTCTATCCTTTCCTCCCTCTTTTGATCTCCTCTCCCTTTTCTGAGTCAGTAAGCAATCAGATATAGGTTAGACATATGCACTATGTAAAACATTTCCATATTAGTCATTTGGTACAAAATAAATGAATAAAAAGAAAAAAATAAAAGAAAGTGAAAAACAGCATGCTTCAGTCTGTATTTACATCATATCAGTTTTTTCTCTGGAGATGGATGGTATGTTTCATCATTCATTGGGATTGTCTTACATCATTGTATTGTTGATAATAGCTACGTCATTCACAGTTTTTTATTGAAAAATATTGCTGTTACTGTGTACAATGTTCTCTGGTTCTGCTCACTTCACTATGCATCAGTTCATGTAAGTCTTTTCAGGTGTTTTTGGAAATCATCCTCACAGCATATGAAATACTTTCTTACAACATGGTAATATTTCATTGCAATCATACACCACTGTTTTGATTAGCCATTCCCAATTGATGGGCATTACTCTAATTTCCAATTCTTAGCCACTGCAAAAAAAACTTATAAATATTTTTTGACAAATGGATCCTTTTTCCTTCTTCTGGTTGTCTTTGGAACATAGACCTAGCATGATATTGCTGTATCAAAATGTATGCAAGGTTTTATATCCCTTTGGGCATAGTTCCACATTGCTCTCCAAAATGACTACTACTTCTTTAAGTATAAATAAGAAAAGACTTTTCTCAATAATTCTATTCCTTCCAAAAATATCGTGTGAGTAAAGTAAACTGACTTATCTTTGTGGTATTTGTACTTGTATGTTTAGATTTTCTTTCAAAGGCCGTCATAACTGATTATCAAAGGTTACATATGGTACAACTTAAAAGTTCAAATATATCAGTATATCTTTTGGATATGGAAAAGACATGGGTTCTGAAAACTAGAAATATTAACATATTTAAATCAAAATCCACATGCTCAATCTCACAATCCACTCTTAAATCTTGTTTTTTTTTTCCTCCAAATGATATATATTTTAACAGTCTCTCAATGTTTTTTATTACATAGCACTCAAAGCTACTTCAGTTTTTAAAACTCGATATCTAAAGTGATAAGAAATTATTAGAGAATAATCTCAACGTAATGAGAAGAATGAAAATATATAATAGGAAAATTATCCTTGATGATAATATTGAAGGAAACAGGCAGCCTTATGTGCCATTCCACAGGGGTGATATCTTTAACATCATACATAAAAACATAGAAGATGCAAGTTCTCTTTTATTATTTGTGAATTGTAGCATTTATACTTTCATATACTTTATACAAATCATAGAAGTTGATTTTGCAAAGAAAATGCCTTCTCAAAGAATCCCCTTCAGCAAATCTCCAAGGGCAAACATTATGAAACAGTAAAAATATGCTGATGTTGTAGCCAGAAACCCAATTCAACATTTATGATCCTAAGATACTTGAATATGTCAAAATTATACATGATTCTGTAAAAGAAGTTAACAGAGGTAATCTTTTTTGAGGGAACTTTGATCATTAAAATCAAGTCAGGTACAAAATAGTGAGATGGATACTCATCAAAAGTATTTTCTTCTATCATAGAGGAGAGCCAACCTGGAGTCTAAGTTGAAAAGTAATTCCTCAAATATGCTGGGATTCTGAAGATGATTCTATTTTTCAATGACATTGTATTGATTCCATCAAGCCTGGAAACATTTCAGAGCCTTCTATATGAGATTCAAAATAACTGAAAAGAATTTACTCTAACTATCCATCCTGGAAAGCCAACATGTCAATGAAGAATTCATATTGTCCTTTTTATAGTATTCATAGTTGGATGGAAAACTTATAGAACTTATTCATCAGTATCTATATAGCTATATTAATATTGATATACATGGAAAATAATTTAGTCCCAGAGTTGAACAGGTCAGTGTACCTGAGAATATACCTGAATACTTTTAGGAGTATATTTGAAATATTTTTAGGAAATAGTAAAATTGTTTTAATGACCACATGCTTCTGAAACAAATGGCCAACATTTTAGTACTAATACTCTCCTAGCTATTTATTTATTTATTTTTGGTTGCAAATCATGTAATACTATAGATCCCAAAGAATGAAATTGAGAAACATCCAAAATCAATAAAGAAGAGTATGATAGTAATCACCACACTAAATGGATTACAGACAATTATCATTGACAATAATAAGTTTTCTTACTAGGATTAAATATACTAATGAAGTCACAGGTATAGACCAAAAACCTAAAAATTCAATTCATAAGAAACATATAGACAACTTCTGGCTAAGATGGTGACATGAAAGGTCATAGCAGAGGCCACCTCTTCCACACTCATGCCAGTGAGTGTACTTAAAAAGGACATCTGAAAAAAAAAAAACTATAATTAAGAACACCAAAGAGAAACTAGTAAATAAGAAACTATTAGAAGTAGTTGTATAGAAGGTATCATTTAATAAATATGTGATAGAAAAAGAAGATGAACTGGTTATATAATGAGAGTGAGGATATTTAATTGACAATTGTCATGATCCATTGAGATGTATAAGATATCAGAAGATCTTGAGGAAGATCCCCAGTCTTTTCAGTGGATTTTCTATGATAAATTTACTGAAGAAAATGGATCAGTTTTATGGAAGTTGCTTAGCTTGACTGGATTCAAATCTATATTTTTAAAAGGAAGATCCACATTGATGGGGTCACTTATCTATCTGAATATTTGAATGTTGTAGATATTAAACCAGATCTACTCATCAACCTATGTTCAATAATGCCATAGTCTTGCCACTCATTTCTTAGTCTTCATGGTAAATGTGATCTATTAAAATTTTCAGTCTTGCTAGAGCTAAAGTTTCCTTGAGAGGAAATAAGTATGGTTTTTATCTTGCTACCTGAACACATCTCTACTCATTGGTTATTGCAAGTAGTAGTTGCAAATTGTGAAGTGATGTCAGTGAAAGGAGATATAGAAGGGTCAAGAAGCCCTTTCTTATCTTCTCTGCTCAATAAAGTTCTCACAACTATGGGCTGGGTAGATGGAAGGATTTTAAACAGCTTAAGAATTAAGTCAAATCAACCCCATTTGATCTGGTCATTTTTCTGTGGAATATATATATATAAACACACACACACACATATATGTATATGTATATATATATGAAGGTAATATATATATATATTACTGCCAGAATTATGGGTGATCTTCATCTGTTGCAAAGAGTAGAGGACTTTGAGAAAGGAACAACTTATGGAAATTTACACAGTTTGCTCCCTTTTTTTTCTTCATCTTATTTTTATTCCTGGTTGTTGGGCTTGTTAAAATACATGTAGGTGGCTTGTAAAGGGGACATTTAGGTTCAATTAAAAATGATCTTTTTTTTTTGGTCTTGATTTCTTCTACTGATAATCTTGGACTGATTTAAAACATGGTCACAATCATCTCTTCAGGGTTTTGTCAGTTCTTAGGAGAAGATCATTATTTATCTTTCTAAAACCAGCTTTTAGTCAAGTGCTGGATGTTCATTTATTTACCCTAAACCAGCTTTACCTCTCTTATTCCATACTACAATCACTCCCCAAATGATCACATATTCAAAGCTATTGTGCTAAATTAGTTTTATATATTATGAAGAACAAAACAGAACATAAAAAGGAAGGCAAAGCAGCACACTCAGTTGACTTGGGTAATGGGTGACAGTGCTCAGCAGTTTAGTAGAAAGTAGAGGAGGTGGTCATTTTCTGACTACAAGGGGTAGGAAGTACCTTCTTGTATAGGTACTAAAGAAGAGGCCATTTATTAATGCCTTCTTCCTCTGCTGGGATTTTCCAAAAAAGGGAAGCATCACTAAGGGGCATTCTCATTTAAATCAGATCCATTCCCAACTTGAGGGATACCTCCTGCAACTCACGAATTCTGCAAATCATGGCTTTCATAGTTTTGCTGTATGCAAATACTAGAGAGAAAATAAGTTGAGGATCCTAGTGCCAACATATTTCTCTTTCCTTACAGATGGAAAATGTGCTGGCGCTCCTTAAATTCAGCACCCCTATATCTCTTTATCCTCCTTCATTCCAGAACAACCCAGGAACTAGTTTCAATCATCCATGCATACATAGCCTCTCATAAGTACTTTGTAAAATTTCTGTGGCATGTGATGTAGCACTACTGCTTGTTAAAAAATATATAGGAATCACATGATCAGACATTTAGATCTTCAGGGTAATTGAATTTTCCTCATTTAACAGATGAAGAAAGTGAGTTCTAGAAAAGTTAAGAAATTTTCCTGGGATATTAAATATCTGAGGCAGGATTTGAAGCTAAGATGAACATTAACTTTAAAAGATATAAAGGCTTGTTAAAATATTCTGCTTGCTGAAATATTTATTGCATCAAATGTCAACCAACATCTAGTTGACTTGCTATATATAAAAAAGAAAACAATAAAAACACATCTTATTGCCTAAACAGCTTGATATAATGGAAAGATCCCAGCCAGAGTTCAAAAACTTTGGTTCAATTGGCTTTTACATTTACTAGATGGCTGACCTGGGGCTTAGTTTCCATTTCTGTAATCTTTAAAATGAAGGTAATAGATACTTGAACTACCCACCTGACAGAACTGTTGTGAAGAAAGCATTTTGTAAACTTTCAAGTGCTTTATAAATGGTGCATCATTTTTATACCACGTGGGTGACAATGGGTGCCATTATTGTTGACAACTTGTCATTATTACATACATAGGGAGTTGGAGTATATTTAAATATAAATATGACAAATCCAGTGAGTTCTAGTTCTTTTTTGTGGATTTCACTTTGGTGGAGAAGAGATGGAGGCATATTTTATTTTTGGTATGAAATAAAAAGTGCTAGATACTTAGTGGTAGGGGTCTATTCAACAGTAAAGAATTGGTTTGAAGAAAAATTAATTAATTCATAGTATTGAACTAAATCATTGGTCAATTTTAACATTGATACCCCTTCTTCCTGGATTTTGATTAACATATATTTCAAAAGTCATTTCATATTGTTGAAATTTTCAGTTAAGCTAATTGAATAGTGAGCCTTAAGAACATTTAATTGTTCAATAAAATGAATAATAATAGTATTTATATAGTGTTTTAGGATTTGGAAAATGCTTTACCAATATTTTCTCATTTTATCCTAATGAAAACCCTAGGAGATAGTTGCTGTTATTATTCCCATTTTACATATAAGTAAATTGAGACAGAGATCACACAGCTAATAAATGTCTGAGTCTGTATTTGAATTCAGATTTTCTTGACTCTAAGCCCAATGTTTTATCCACCCTGTTATCTAGCTTCTTCTGAATGAGAAAATACTATGTTTACTATTTTATGTTAAAGAACTGAAAAGTTGTATTACATTAAATATTCTTAATTATAATGTTAGTGGTATAAAAAAGCATATATGTAGGGTGAGAGTAAGGAGAAACATTAAAAAAATTATAGTTCAATTACAATACAAAGTTTTCATGGAAAGATAATCTTAAAATATATGGGTTTTTCATTCTTAGTCCAAACAAGTCTAAACTCTGAAATCACTCTGCTTAATGTTTTCTTGAAACTTCAGACTTTGTCTCTCATCCCATTTAATAGGACTGTGGCCACTTGATGACTACTGAGGCTGTTCAATAAAACATTGTAAATGTTTCTCTGGGGCCAAAAGCATATTATGATTTATGCCTGTTGCTAAACAAGGAGGATACAATTCTAAAAGTAAATATTACATGTCCTCACAGAACTTATATTCTGTTTGAGAAAGGAAACACCTGTAAGAAAGTGGTGAACTCTCTCTTTGCAGCTCTGGTGCACTTTACTTGATTGCCCCCAGGTTTAACTACATTCTTTTTTCCTGTTCACTTCCTTATCATGTATTTCTCCTCCCATACAGCTCTTACACTCCATGAACAACTTCCTCGTTCCTCTAGCTTAGTCATTTCATCTCCCTAACTTACCTGGATGGATGAGCAGGTATGAATGGGTATACTCCAATAAGTGACTTAGGCTACACTGAGGATAGGTCTATCAAAAACCTTTTAAAAATTGTTCCTGTCCAAAGAAAATACTTCAGTCTGGCAACCCAGTATAAATAATTCAGCCTCTGTTCATTCAAGCAATATTACCAAGAGACACTGTACAGATTTTTCAGTTGCCATTAGGATGAGATGGATCAACAGCTCTTATGACAGACCACTCTAGTTATTATGTTATGATGAGAAGGGCACTTGGTACACTGGGCATCAGAAGGCCCAGGTTTGAGTGCCAGCTTATAAATTGTGTGATTTGGACAAATCACTTGATTCCTTTTGTTTATTTATATACTTGTTTATAATCCTTATTCCTAAAATGGGAATAAAAATACTTGCTGCGTATATATCAAAGAGTTGTTGTATAGAACATTGAATCATAGATTCAGAACTGGAAGGAATCTTAGCAGGTGTTTTACAGATGAGGAAACAGACTCAAAAAGGTTGTTGCATGGTCAACATTTTAAGTAAGACAATATTATATGAAAGAATGACCTTTGTAAACTATAAAGTGGGCAGTTAGGTGATGCAGGATGGAGTTCCAGACATGAAGTCAGGAAGATTTATCTCCCCCAATTCAAATCTGGCCTCAGATATTTCCTGCTGTGAGCAAGTCACTTACTGTTTGCCTCAGTTTATTCCTCTATAAAATAAGTTTGAGAAGGAAATGGGGAACCACCGCAGTATCTTTGTGAGGAAAACCCCAAATAAGATCATAAATGGTCAGACATGACCAAAAACAACAAAAACTATAGAGCACTATATATTTTCATTATTATAAACTTCAGAATCAGAAGTCTCATCAGGTTAGTTATAGTAGTGTACTGTGAGAATTAATTGGGACAAGCAATAATTTTGATGTGATTTCATCTTGTGAAAAAAAAAAGGTTATACATTTGGCCCTTTATTGATCCTACTTATAACCTTTGGCCTTGAACAGATGAAATCATATTACTTTCTCCCACTTTAATTATTTATTGGTTGAATGGTAGATTTTGTCCCATATATGCATTTTCTTCTCCCCCCCAATTTTGTAGGTTTTAATAATTATTATTATTTCAATGAAATGCTCAAAAGTTCTATTTTAAAAGAGCATACTGAAATAGTTGTTCAAAATATCACTGTGACTGTTGTGGAAAATTGAAGCTGATGCTGAAACAGTATTATTCACATTGAAGCACAAAGGAAAACATGGTTGAAAATGAAAACAAGTCCAATAACTGACAAAAGATTGTTGCAAAACAGCCTAACTAATCCTCACTTCTAAGTGACCTGGCATTTGGAGGGATTGTTATTAAATTGTTCACAGTTTGGAGTAGGCTCCTCAAAGTTGAAAAAACTGAAAGAAGATCAGTAAAAACAAAAACAAATAGTTGCTGTTACTATGAAGGAGAAAAAAAGTTTGTTTATGTCAAGAGAATGCAAAGACAAAGAGTGGAATGCTGAAAATTGGGAAAAAAAATTATTAATGAGACAGATTTTTTAATTCAAGGTTATACCAGTCAGTCAGTCAGCAAGCATATATTAAGCTCCTATTGAGTTCCAGGCACTATGTTAAATTATATATTGGGAATATCAAGAAAAGCACAAATCAAATCTCTGCTCTCAAAGAATTCACAATCTGATGGAAGAGATAATGTGCAAACAACTATGTACAAATAAAATAAAGACAAAATTAATTGGGGATGTCTCAGAGGGAAAGCTCTAAAATTCAGATCAAGAGAGGAGGAAGGTTTCCTGAAGATGGGATATTAGCTGGGCTTAAAGGGGGCTAGGGAAGCCACGAGTCAGGGATGAGAAAGATTAAGATTCCAAGTCAGTGAAAAAAACCTGGAGACCAGTGTCACCACAAAGTAGAGTGAAGAAGGGGCCAGTTTATGAAGGAAAGCCAAACAGAGCATTTTATAGTTGATCTTGGAGGTAATAGAGAGTTTGCTGGAGGGGAAGCTTAATTTGATAGCTGAGTAGAGGATAGATTGGAAAAATAAAAGATGTCAGGAAGACTAAGCAGTACTCTACTGCAATAGTCCACATGTGAGATGATGAGAGATGGTAGTGATAAGGCATATATGAGATGCTAGAATAATATTTTTTATTCTTTGAAGACATGAGCATTCTTAACAGAATACATACATACATGCATACACACACACACATAAAATATCCTCTTAAATTTTGGGGGATTAAAAATACCACTGGGTCTGGATATATTTTTCCTTTTGAGGGAATGATGAACTCTGATACATAGGTTTATATACAGAGGAGCAGAAGTGTTCTAAAATTTTAAAAAAAGTCTAAAGAGATCTAGATACTATATAACATGAACTTGCACCAAACCACATGTCACAAAAAGTTAAGAAAAATAACCATGAGATGGCAATAAACATGCTTCAGTAGCCTGAGAAAAGATCTGATTTAAACTTTGTAGAAAACTTGTGGGCTATAATCAAGACTAGACTTGAGAAAATGAGTGTTCATCAACAGTAAACTTCATATCCAGTGTGACAAAAGTGTGGTTTCATGATAAAGAATTAAATATGTGTCAAAATCCTGTGAAATCTATGACAAATTGAGTAAAAAAAAGTGATTCTTGCAAAAGGAGGATATTTTGCATATGTCAAATTTTTAAAGATGTAAAAATTCACAAGTCATTTTTTATTAGTTTCCATTTCATAGAAAACCGAGAAACAAAGTAATTGGCTGAAGGTCAAATAGCATATCAACAACAGAAATAGAAAGGAAAACTCATAACAGAATCTATAGCTTTGAAAGCTGCCTTGGAGCAGTAAGCCGTCAACTTGGTGGAAGAGCAATAAAGCTACCAAGAATGGCAGCCTTGATGCCTAGTAGGAACTTAATCCACATAGGCATTCCTCAAAACAATTTTAAGATATGTCAATAAATTTAATTATTTTTCTTTTTGTCCCAAGTAATTTGCATAACTGAATATGTGCTTTAGTCTTGATACAAAGGTAAATAGCCAGTGGAATATCTTATATCAAAATTAATATAGACACTTTGACCTATGTAATAGAATTTTTGTTATTAGTTTTGGGTGTCCTGCTAAGTACACTCTGTGGGTACTCAATGAATACTTATTGACTGCTGTTACTTCACTCTATGGCTATTTTATTTGATGAGGAATATAATAAATGTCATCAACAACTATCCATTCCACTGGAAGCTCCTAAGATCAGCACATTCTTAATGCTTTCCTAGGAAAAACAAAACTTAACTTGTAGAGAAAAGAAACAGCAAAAACTTGATATCAAACACCACACATTTTTATTTTAAGCAAACAACAGTTTATTTGCAAAAAGTTTAATGTTATGAGATACAGTATAACTAGTGGAAATCAATCAATTTGATCATATTTTTAATATATTATTCCAAATGCAATTGTAGTTTAAAGCCCTGTGACATTAATTCTAGTATCATAGTAACAATTAACATTTCATTTAATAAATAACTGTGAATATAGCCATATGTTCAGTTTATTTTCCTTAGATTATCGTGAATTACAATTTCATTATGACTTGGGTCATAAAAATGATAAATACTTGTTTTTGCGTTTTTATACATTGCTTGCTTAATTAATCCCAAAAAGCTACTTAACACATATGATGGTGGGTTACACAAATTAGGTATATTTTTATCCTTTTGATTTGACACCCTTTACAATGAACTTTGCTTAAATTTGATGTACCTTGCCAACACTGCACAGTTTATAATATTGGATGTACTTTTTTCAAAAGTCCCAGACTTTAGCAAAGTAGAGCAGCTAGATTTTTGATCTAGCATAAAATTTCTATTATTAATTTCAAAGAAATATGAGTTTCAAACATCACTTCCATCTTCATTAACTGAGAGGTAGCATATACCATCTCTGAGAAGAAAAGTCATCCAAAAGAAATAGAGAAACACTGAATAACAGTATATCAAATACAAAGGACATTTGGCTACTCATATAACAGTTGTTACCATTATTAGGGGTGATAATGAATATTTACAACAATAAATCAATAGCTATGGAATATCAGCTGAGGTGGTGGAAGTTAAGCATTATGAAGGTGGTCTTGTCTGATGGCATTCCTAGTAGTGTGTCAGATGGGTGTGGTAGATTGTTCATTTTTGAGGGTGGTGATCTGTGATGGGAAAATGATTATATAGAGCTAAGTGGGAATGGTAAGAGAGATGGCATATGTATTGTCCATCAAGGTTCTATTGTAAGATATCCTATCTTACAATGATCTTTTTCCTGTTCTATAAACAATGTCTGGGCAATTATAAGCAATTTCTAGTCCTACCTACTTTACTTCAGTATGGTGGGAAATCTGAAGGAACTGAAGAGATGGTACTTAGCTAATTAAATAAAACAGATCTTCACAAAAATTTTTTATACCTACAACCCTTCTAATCTGTGACAAGTTCCCCTCAGCAGGGATTGGACCCATTGCACCTTTCTTTTCACTTTACAGGGAAAAGAAGACTACAAACTTAATTTTTTTCTTTACTGAAAGAGATCCTTCTTGCCTCAAACCTTGATATATTTAAAAATCAAGTTGCAGAATGACTTGCTACATTGACTAAATTTATATATACATAATATATGAAAATTTAAGTCCTAGAAAATATATTTGAGATGAAGTGAGTTAAATCTTATAAATCCTCCCCCCCCCAAAAAAAAAGTTAACTGTATCTTTCTAATAATCTTCTCATCATTAAATTAGTTAGGAAAGACATGATTACTTTCTAGTGAAATGTTTTAATATGTATATTAGAAAATACCATATACAATAATTTTCAGTAGCTTTTATGTTAATTGGGTTATGGTCTGTAGAGTTCAAATTGTGATCTGTTATATCAAGAAAAGGGAGTAAGTTAAGTTTATTTTAGCTTTTGAATATAAAACTCCATTTTCTGATTTTAAGGCAATTTAACTAATGATATTTTGCCAGTTTTCCCAGCCTGAAAAGAATGCTCTGACTGGGCCTGTTTAGAAACTCTTCCTAGTTGATGAAGTGAAATTAAACTCCAAACAAATGAAGATCAGTATGGAGCAGAGAAGGGCATTGGGTTTGGAGTCAGAAGACCTGAGTGTGAATCTAAACTTTTTCAATTTTTTTTTAAACTGGGATCTTAGGCCTCAGTTTCCTCATCTGAAAAGTAAGAGGAGCAGACAAAATGATCTCTAAGATTTTATGATCCTAACTAACTCACTTTTCTTTATCTGTATTTTATCTCAAACTTCATCTACATTTTATCCCAATATTTCAAATCTCTGTTGAAATTCAATGCATTCCTTAGAAGCACATATTAAAAGGAGACAAGTGATTTGCTCAAGGTTACAGAGCAAAGTGACAGGAGTGATGTAAAGTATAGAAATATTTATATATATTTTTTGTAATCCATTATTTAACTACTAGTCAACACTTCCTTCAAGTGTCTGACTACTTCTTTGAAATCAGACATTTCATCCTGATTTCCCACCTATCCTCTAAATACCCAAACCCAAAACATCCCTTTGCTATCTACAACTTTTGACAAAATAAAAAATCTTAATAGATAGGTTTATTTTACTATTCAGGGATGCTTGGGCCATCTCTGTGCCTACAATTCAGTACTTTTCCATTATGTACCTTTAAAGAGAAAGGTAGGAATCATTTTCATGGTCAGGCACAATTCCTTTGTGTTTTTACTAGTTTTTTTTTCCTTTCTGATCTCTCTTCTGTATATCAGGCAGTAGTGCTCTCCTGGGACAGGCACTATGCACTTCATTAATAAAAAGAGATTAAAGGAAAAAGCCTCAGTCTCCTAATACACATGGATAATTTGGTGTCATCCACAAGGCAATAGACCCCTGCTGCAGAGATGTCATTAGAAAGGTACAATTTCATTACTTTTTACTGGCAAAGCCTTGAGTGAAATACAAAATATGTTACCTCATATGCAAAAAAAAAAAAAATTACATCCCAACTCACAACTTATGTGTTCATTTGCTTCATGCCTCTAAAATACTAGAATTTAAGAAAGCCATTTTTATAGTTCTTTCATTTATATTTTCCTTAATAAGTCCCTTAAAAGCATATATTGATGAAATATTAAGCAAAACACGTCTATTAAAATAAAAGTATTTTTGTTTCCAAACTTCAAATGAAATATTTTGAAAACTAAAAACATGCACCATTTTTCTTCTTCTCTGATTTGATGAATGAAGTAGCTGTGGTTGTATCTCTTATGCACATAGAAATGTGTATACAAATGTAATATGGAAGAATATTGCTAAAAATTATTGCCATCAGGAAAATTATGATATAAAGTGACTTTTTATGGCAAATGGGGGCAGGAAATCTGTTACCTCTGGCTGGTTAACCTAGTTTATCTCTGAACTGGTTTATCTATGATAATTGATAGTTGGACCTATACTAGGAAAACACAACCACTGATGTTAAGCCCCTTTGACGGTGTAATATTCAGGCATTTGGCAAAGCTGTGGAACACAGCCCTCAGGTGACTTTCACACTTGGCTCTACAGAAACCAGTGCCAAGTAAGTAACTTGGAGCTGGAGAAATGAATTATTGGCCAAGTAGAGCTCTACCCTTGGTGCTTATCCCAAGGATAGTGCCTGGAACTTAGGCAGGTCCCATCACCAAATGCCAATGGCACTACCCAGCCGGCTGCACTGGCATTACCTTTCTCAGGCAGCCTCCCGGCTTTCCTAGCACCGAAGAGAATCAGGTTTAATAATGGTCCATTATCTCACTGCCACAGACACACAGCTGCCATTAACGCTAAAAAGTACTTCTCAGTTGGAGCTGTGCTTGGGAGAGGGGAGCTCTTGGTTATCAGCTATTTACAAGCTACCCCTTGCAGTGATGGGTTTTTACTTCACTTCTACTGGGTTTTGTTCAGTGAAATTGACATTTGCAGCTCTTTGTTTTAGACTAAAGCCTAGACAGTTAAAACTATATGAGCTGGGGTTTCCAGAGAACTCAATACTGACATAAGGCAAAAGCAAAATAAATAGAAACTATTTATATATACCCTTATAACAAAGAAACGAGTCTGTAACAAAAATCCATTAAATTTACTTCTGTTGGGTTATCCACTACAATTCTATAAATGAAAGGCCATCTTTGCAGGCAGAACATTCTGATGTTTTTCCTTTTTATCTGGTCCCAGTTTCTTCCTGATGCCTTTTCTTTCTCAATTTCCCTTACCCATAAGATATCACACACTTGTAATGCTGATTATTCACCAGTTGAATAAGAAATGAGGTGGACTTTCTTATCAATGAGACTGAGTAGGTCACTTTAACAAGTATAGTCTGGATCAATTAGTGTTTTTGCATTGGACATGGCTTGGGTAAGTAGCATTTATCTAACAATAAGAGTCACAATTAATGTAATGTTTATGTTATCAAAATATCTCTTATCTGATGGTTAAATATAGTTAACCAACATTAATGACAAACAAACACAGAATAACCCCAGATTTTCTAATAAATTAAAAAGATAAGTGTGGTTAATGTTGAGATGATACAAATTAACACACCATAGTTTATTTCAGTAAGTGCACTGAAAACAGATTAACCTTTTTTTCCTTTGATACAAGAATTCATATTTCCTGGATCTTACAGATTGCAGTATGGGAACATACTGATTCCCATATGAGCCTGGGATTCATGGTAGGACTGAATTTCAATAGGTGAACCTCAAGAGTTAGATGTTTGGTCAGAGTGGACATAGAAAACAACATATATATATATATATATATATATATATATATATATATATATAGTACATATGCATATATATTCTATATTTGAGAATGTTTTAATCTTGAACTTTTCAGATGAACTATTATATCAGTGGGAAGTGACATATGCCATGTAAAAGATAGATACGTGTAATATCAGTTTAATAAGAACCAATTACTATCTACTTAAAAAAAAAACCCTGTTAAAATATTATTTTTCAGGGTTGCAGTTTTTTTTTTAAGTGATTTTCTGCTGAAGTGGGCATGTGGGGGTAGAGGAACATAAGTAATTACTCCTCTGAGTTTAAATGAATGTGTGCCTTATTGTACATTACCACTGATAAATCTGCAAAGAATGTTTAATATAGTAAAACAGTCTAATTGGGGCTGACAATAGCCCATCATGTGTCAGAAGAACAATCTGATAAATATATGTCCATAGGCAGTTTCCAGGCAATTCTCAACTGACAATTTATACCTTAAACATCTGTACTTTCAGTTCACTATTGACTGCTGATAAATGGGGATAGAAATAAACATTTATGTATATTTAATTT